>NW_010434724.1:0-204 GCF_000710305.1 Buceros rhinoceros silvestris | reverse complement strand
GTTAAAAAATAAATATATATACAATTTAGTAAAGTACTACTGGAACAGATATCACCAATCTTTAATTCATACTTGTAGGCACAAGCTTGTATCACAGTTAGCTTTGTCTGCTAAACAATTCTGAGTCCATTTTGAACAAAAACTTTACATCTCCATTGCCCAGTCCCATGGTCTTAAGGGTCAAGGGACCGATTTACCTCGATT
>NW_010434723.1:0-204 GCF_000710305.1 Buceros rhinoceros silvestris | reverse complement strand
CTCACCGGGAGGCGAAGGGGGAGTGGGGCTGCTTTGGGGTGCCGGCTTGCTGTGGGGACAGGCTATACTCCGCTAAGCCATGATGTGGGCAGAGGTGTCGTGCCTGGCATGGCAGAAGCATCTCTGCCAAGCACCCTTTGAGAGTTCTGTGGAGATCTGCTCTAGGCACTGCGTTTCATCTTCGTAACACGGCTTGCGGAAGGA
>NW_010434722.1:0-204 GCF_000710305.1 Buceros rhinoceros silvestris | reverse complement strand
TATTTAAGATGTAGAGTTAAAAATAGCAGTTCGCAGAAAGTTTTGAAGGCACTGTTATGTTTTTAATGACACCTAGCAAATGAAACCCTCTCTACTTCTTTAACCGTCTTTTAAATTCAGCGTGACTGCTTTGAGAGGTAGAAAAAGGTAATGGATACAGCAGTGTCGCGGTCTGAAACTAAAGGGGCTGTCAGCACGGAAAGG
>NW_010434721.1:0-204 GCF_000710305.1 Buceros rhinoceros silvestris | reverse complement strand
CTCCCATAAGCTCAGTAAAAGGAATCGCCCGAGAAACCACAACAAATCCCCTCCATTTCGATTTCATTCCAGTCACTTTAGTGGCCCTTTTATTTCCTCCTTCATTGCTGTCGAAGCTCAAGAGTTTCCAGGAAGCTGCTGTTGCTTTTGAGGAATTATTGAGCTTGTTTCTCTCTGCGTTGCAGCTATCGATTTTCTGGAGAA
>NW_010434720.1:0-204 GCF_000710305.1 Buceros rhinoceros silvestris | reverse complement strand
GCTCTAGCGCATGCGCAGTTCGTCTCCCAGAAGATTCCAGAGGTGGTTTTGGGCGGTTGCTTCCCCCCACCGCCTCCACCTTCAATGTTGTGACCGCAGCGTGAACCCCCAGCCTGGCTATGCGCAGTTGTTTTATCTCCAAAATATTGGACTTAGTGCAAGGAAAGACACTGCCCCGCCTCCACGGAACTTGTCTCCCCTTGT
>NW_010434719.1:0-204 GCF_000710305.1 Buceros rhinoceros silvestris | reverse complement strand
TTTTCCGTGTTGGAAGATTAAAAGCTGCTCAGTTACAGGCACGATTAGAGCTGAGGGGGTTAAAACCTAAAACAAGGCAAAACTGCCTGAATTTGGGCTGGTGAGACAAGGAAATCCCAGCGCTGATGCGACTTCTGACCGGGTCTGTTTTGTGCTCTCCTTTCCCAGGCTGCTCCTTCAGGCGGAAGCAGCACTGAGGCAGCT
>NW_010434718.1:0-204 GCF_000710305.1 Buceros rhinoceros silvestris | reverse complement strand
TGAGAGGATCGAGTGCACCCTCAGTAAGTTCACAGTAAGTTAGGTGGGAGCATTAGGTGGGATGTGGGGATACCTTATTGCTCTCTACATCTATCTGAAAGGAGGCGTAGGGAGGTGGAGGTCAGTCTATTCTCCCAACTAACCAGCAATAGGATAAGAGGAAATGATCTCAGGTTGCACCAGGGAAGGTTTAGACTGGATATT
>NW_010434717.1:0-203 GCF_000710305.1 Buceros rhinoceros silvestris | reverse complement strand
CCCCCCTGTTTAATTCACTAAGCATTCCTTTAAATTTAGAAGCCTCTTAAAGCTAGGGAAAAAAAATCTATATTAAAGTCAGTAGGTGACACCGCTTCCCAGGTGAGCTTATCTCCCCGGTGCAGGGGAATTTCCGTGGAACACAAGGAGGGTTTTAGCAGCCCCATTCACACAAACACCCCCCCAACAACCCTCCTCCTGAG
>NW_010434716.1:0-204 GCF_000710305.1 Buceros rhinoceros silvestris | reverse complement strand
CAAGCTCCTTGTTGTACAGTAAGTGTGCACAACCGGAGATCAAAAAATCAGTGAATTTTTTCATCCCTTGGAGTAGCTTAGGAAACCTTTCTAAAAAAGATTCCTCTTCAAATACATCTTGGAAAAATGTCTGGAAAATTTCTTCTATCTCTTCCAGTGTGAAAGGGACTGGATACATTTTCATAACAAAATTCTCTGATGGTT
>NW_010434715.1:0-204 GCF_000710305.1 Buceros rhinoceros silvestris | reverse complement strand
CATTTTGATGACACATCTGTAAGAATATATGGTGGGGTTTTTTTCTTCTCCTCACCCTCTTCTTTTTAAAAGGAGATGTCACACTTTGAACTCTAATTTTTATTTATTTTCTTTTCCTAGAAAAGGGCTGACTCCCCACTGAGCACGGAAGGAGAAAGAGAAAGGGGGGCAAGGAGGAAACCTTCAAAAAGTGCCCAGATTTAA
>NW_010434714.1:0-204 GCF_000710305.1 Buceros rhinoceros silvestris | reverse complement strand
CTGAGGGGAGATGTCATCACTTTCTACAACTGTCTGAGAGGAGGATGTAGTGAGCTGGGAATTGATCTCTTCTCCCCAGTAACAAGTGATAGCACAAGAGCAAATGGCTTCAGGTTGACCATGGTTTACGCTGCGTATTAGGAAATTGTTCTTCACCAAAAGCATCATCAAGCACTGGAACATGTTGCCCAGGGAAGTGGTGGA
>NW_010434713.1:0-204 GCF_000710305.1 Buceros rhinoceros silvestris | reverse complement strand
TTGTGGTTCTGTTGGTCCTTGGGGGATCTACGTGCGGAGCAGCTGCCCCTGGCAGCATTTCTGGGCATTCCTCTGGGGGCATTTCAGGGTCTGCAGGGAGGCTGAAGTCAGGCTTTTGGCGTTTGCTGCTTGTTTTTCTGCAAGGTAAGGCAAAACGGGAAGGGTCCTTTCCTTGCGAAGGAGAAGTGTTGGCCCCTGGTGAAG
>NW_010434712.1:0-204 GCF_000710305.1 Buceros rhinoceros silvestris | reverse complement strand
CATTAGACTAGAGCAAGAGTGAGGTAAAAATCCTTCAAATGCATTTAAGGTTGACACAAGGTACTCAGCATTTGCTGTTTCATTATACAGATCTCTTCCTCTTGACCAAAATCATTTGTTAATACAGTCATAGCCTGTTCTGGATGTTGGGAGAACAGCCCCCAAACTTCTATCCAAGTCTGGACCACTTTAGAGTGCAGAATT
>NW_010434711.1:0-204 GCF_000710305.1 Buceros rhinoceros silvestris | reverse complement strand
TTCTTCTCTTCCTCCATCGCAAGCTTGTACAGTTTCTGCAAGACAAACACGCTCCCCTCAAACAACTCTTCTTGCCGGCACACAGCGCGCGCCACCCACGGGCACTTCACCCCACCTCAACCACCCACCTCACTGAAGTTCACCCGGTTCTGCTGCGCTTGCAGAATCCCAGGGGTGTCGGGCATGATGTGAACGTTGGTTTTG
>NW_010434710.1:0-204 GCF_000710305.1 Buceros rhinoceros silvestris | reverse complement strand
GCTTCTCATGTCTAAGGTTCAGCAAACAAAGTGTCTCTGAACACCAGGTTAAAACAACTCTAACTGGTCCCTCCCCTTTTAACAGCCCCGGGTCACTTCTGTGCGTAACTCTGTTCACACAAACATGCCCAGACACAACAAAAAGCCCCAAGAACTAAAACAGCAGCCAGGACGGCCTCGAGTTCTGAATGAATGGCACCTCTG
>NW_010434709.1:0-204 GCF_000710305.1 Buceros rhinoceros silvestris | reverse complement strand
AGAAGGGGGAAAGCCTCTTTGGAAGAACCCCTGTGTGAACAGGTGACCTCTCTAATCCAGCTTGTGTGGCCGTGTGGGTGTTGCAACAGCACTCAGACTTGCGTTTGGATAGAGAAAGATAATTCCTTGCTGTCTTCAGAGCTGGGTGTGGAGTAGTCGTGGCTCTTTCGAGCACAAGCTGAAAGCGGCTTCTCTCGTACCGGG
>NW_010434708.1:0-204 GCF_000710305.1 Buceros rhinoceros silvestris | reverse complement strand
CCCCCGGTGGCGCGCGTCGCCCGCCCCCGCCGCAGGCAAAGCCCTGCCCCGCAGCTGGCTGTCAGTGCTGCCCCCAGCCCTGGAGACCCGCCGCCCTGGTGCCCTGAGAGAGAGGGGGGCTGCCCAGTTTTTCCTGCTCGGATGGTTTGTTTTAAAATGGCCAGTGGTGATGTATTCCCCCCATTTACGTCCGCACATTTCATG
>NW_010434707.1:0-204 GCF_000710305.1 Buceros rhinoceros silvestris | reverse complement strand
CGCCGCTGGGGGCGGGTCCCAGCCAGTTCCGGCCGGTTCCAGCTGGTTCCAGCCGGCTCGGCTGCCACCTGTGGCAGGGCACGGCTGGGCCCATGCGCCGAGCTGGCGGCCCCTCTGCGAGCAGCTCCCCTGACAGGGCACAAAGCCCTGTGGGGACCAGCCCTGCGTGGGAAACAGCCCCGAGAGCAGCCAGGTGAGAGGAGG
>NW_010434706.1:0-204 GCF_000710305.1 Buceros rhinoceros silvestris | reverse complement strand
TCCAACGGCGCCCGCATTCCCGCAGGTTTTACAGCTTACCACCACTTTGGGAGCTTTGTTCTCCAGGAGGGCGCAGGCCTGGGAGGTTTTAGCCTCCTCCTGCCAGGGCTTAGCTCGGATGCTTTGGTTTAACCCTTTCCCCTCCCCAAACGGGGGAGCGAGCTCATCTGGCGAAGTGCTGGCGATGCTGGGGGGAACCGGGGG
>NW_010434705.1:0-204 GCF_000710305.1 Buceros rhinoceros silvestris | reverse complement strand
TAGAAGGCACCGTGTGCCACCACCGCCCACCTGGCCGGCCACCCTGCCAGTCCTGATGCCCTTGCAGGTAGGCAGGGGAACAAACTGGTGATTTTTTCCCTGCCAGCCACTTTGGGAGCCAGTGGTCAAATCTCCCCAGGCCAAGGAAGCCGGGCACAGCAGATGGCTGCCAAAAAAAGCACCCTGCTCTTGGGTGAAGTGGGT
>NW_010434704.1:0-204 GCF_000710305.1 Buceros rhinoceros silvestris | reverse complement strand
GATCCATCCACCCCCGACACAAGAAGCTCCCGGCCTCAGCCAGCCCAGTCCCAGCAGAGCCACTTGGGGTGAGGGACGGGGACACCGGCTGATGACACAGGACTGGTGACTCCTGAGGAACCCAGGAGCCTGGCTGCTGCTCGGGGGTGACGGTCACCTCCGAGTCCCTCTACCGTGGGCACGTGATGGGCCCGGCTGCTGAAA
>NW_010434703.1:0-204 GCF_000710305.1 Buceros rhinoceros silvestris | reverse complement strand
CAAATCCCAATTAAACCCCCAGTTAAACCCCATTTAAACGCCCAGTTAAACCCCCAGTAAATCCCAGCCAAACCCCGTTAAACCCCGTTTCCCCGCGCTTCCCTTTCAGACCTTTCAGCTTATTGGTAGATGAGACGAGCAATTCTATTGGTCAGGAGGCCGAAGTGGGCGTGGCTAGAGGCGAGGTGCCAGCGCGCTGTGCGC
>NW_010434702.1:0-204 GCF_000710305.1 Buceros rhinoceros silvestris | reverse complement strand
GGTGGATGAAAAGCTGGACATGAGCCAACAAAGTGTGTTTACAGTCCAGAAGGCCAAGTGTACCTGGGCTGCATCAAAAGAAATATGGTCATCAGGTTGAGAGAGGTGATCTTGCTGCTCTATTCTGCTCTCATGAGACCTCAACTGGAGTGCTGCATCCAGGTCTGGAGCCCTCAGCACAAGAAGGTCATGAACCTGTTGAAG
>NW_010434701.1:0-204 GCF_000710305.1 Buceros rhinoceros silvestris | reverse complement strand
TCACACCAGCAATCACCAGCATCCCCATACCTCCCCCATGCAGCCACCACAGCCCATCCCAATGTCCCCACCAGGCTGCGGGGCCAGCTTCTTCCCGGGATGGTGGTTCCCACACTCCTCCTCAGCCTGTCTGAGCTTCAAGAGCCCCATTCACTGCAGGGACACCCAGCCAGGCGAGCCCCTCCAACCTCCCTGCCCTGGGCA
>NW_010434700.1:0-204 GCF_000710305.1 Buceros rhinoceros silvestris | reverse complement strand
TTTCAAGAATCCATACCAAGTGAAAACAAAGGTTTTTCAGTAGCTGTAGCTGCAGAAAAAAGGGGAGATGGAGGATTTTTCATAGACAGTATCACCAGCAAAGACACAAGATGTAACTGCTCAGAGTACACAGCATGCTTTTCTGATGTTGGGCTGCCTGTAAATACCCGCTTCATCTGTGTGCTTGAGGTGCTCGTACTTTCA
>NW_010434699.1:0-204 GCF_000710305.1 Buceros rhinoceros silvestris | reverse complement strand
CAGCACACGTTGGGGTTTTTTTGCTCCTGCAAACCCCACAAGCCCAGTGCCGCTCCGTGGGGCATCGGTGCGGCCAACTGACCTGTCCAGAGGGAATCGTGCTTCATCCCCTTTGTGGAAGTCAGTGCTATTCTCCAGCCTGGCCAGGACATCCATCCTCTTCATCAGCATCTCCAGCATGTCGCTCATTCGCCGCAGCACCCC
>NW_010434698.1:0-204 GCF_000710305.1 Buceros rhinoceros silvestris | reverse complement strand
ATGCTGCTCGCTCAGGCAGAAGTGGCTGCACTCACCACACCTGCCCAAATTACAGATGCTCGGGGAGCTATTTTAATCTGCACATTGATCTTTCAGAGCCTTTGAAATGGCTGGTTTCCTAGCAAGGTCTGAGGGCACAAGTACATACAGAAAATGCATAGAAGGAGCTATGCAGCAATAGCTGCACTGGGATACCTCATTCCT
>NW_010434697.1:0-203 GCF_000710305.1 Buceros rhinoceros silvestris | reverse complement strand
AGGGAAAAACATCTGGAACAGTAGTTCCAGTGTCTGAGAAATGTATGTCAATAGGAGATTATATTGCTTGGGCCTGAATCCCACATCAGCTACAAGAATGCAAGTAGTGGGGAGATGGGATTGCTGCCAGGCTGGTATCAACGAGCTCAGGTGTAGGGTGAGAAGTTGTGAGGAGAGGAAACCCAGTGCTTTAAGGTCTGGTA
>NW_010434696.1:0-204 GCF_000710305.1 Buceros rhinoceros silvestris | reverse complement strand
GATCTCTGATCCTTTCCCCACGGCGGGCCACGTGTGCTGGACCTGCTCGGAGGTGGCCCCAGACCCTGGGCGATGGTTTGGGTCCTGCATCCAGGTGATGGTTTGGATTCTGCATGCGGGTGATGGTTTGGGTCCTGCATCCTCACGGAGGTGTGGGGTCTCTGCGCGGAACATGTTTGGGTCCAGCACCCTGATGAGGGCTCT
>NW_010434695.1:0-204 GCF_000710305.1 Buceros rhinoceros silvestris | reverse complement strand
TTCTGAATACTTTGGCCACAGTTCAGGAATGCTGCTATTGTCCATATTCAACATGGACACAAAGGCAAAGTGTTCTCTGCAGCAGGTTTTTATATAACCCGGTGCAAACGTGGACTCTTGTCTCATTCTTCACTTCTTTATGCTAAACTGTTTGAGATGTGTTGCTATAAAACATTCAGAACGATGTCAATTTTACTGCAGTAT
>NW_010434694.1:0-204 GCF_000710305.1 Buceros rhinoceros silvestris | reverse complement strand
AACAAATTCTGATGCAAACAGGCGTGTGCTAAAGGCGGAAAAAAGCTGCTTGCTATGAAGATTTTTCTTCTACCTCAGGAGCAAACAAATGCTGATTTTACCTCACCTAATGGTAAATGACTTCCTAATTTAATTGCAGCCACGATAAATATCATTTACACTGATTTTGCAATTACATCACCACTCCTAGTAGAAATCAACTTC
>NW_010434693.1:0-204 GCF_000710305.1 Buceros rhinoceros silvestris | reverse complement strand
GGTGTCCCCTCCCGTCTTGGCCGCCCTTCCCCGCCATTTGTGGGGGCCTTGTTCGGCTCCCACCGCATTCAGCCAACACAAACACAGCATTTAACCCTTCGGCTCCCGCTGTCCTGGGGTGCAGGGGCCAGCTGGCTCCAGGCAACGCATGGGGCACAGGGACGGGCCACCGCCATTCTGATGCAGCCCCCATGGGGCAGAGGA
>NW_010434692.1:0-204 GCF_000710305.1 Buceros rhinoceros silvestris | reverse complement strand
TGGCTTTTGCCCCTGCTCCCAGCAAGCCCCCTGGCTGCTGTGCAGCCAGCATGGTGCCAGCCTCATCTGTGCCTAAGGTCCCCTTGAGGGGCAGGGGGCTGCGAGGAAGGGCTCCTCTGCTGCATGGGTGGGAGGCGTGATGGGAGCACAGGGGGCCAGTGTGGGCTCCTGGCTGCCCAAGAGCTGACAATACTGCAGGCGTGC
>NW_010434691.1:0-204 GCF_000710305.1 Buceros rhinoceros silvestris | reverse complement strand
TGGAGCTCGCAGACGTTGCACTTGAAGAGGTGCTCCCCTGAGTGCGCGTACATGTGGCGCACCAGGTGGGAGCGGTGCTTGAAGGTCTTCTCACACACCGTGCACTTGTAGGGCCGCTCCGAGCTGTGCGTCCGCTTGTGGTGCACCAGGTGGGACGACTGGCTGAAGCTCTTGTCGCACAGTGTGCACTTGTACGGCTTCTCG
>NW_010434690.1:0-204 GCF_000710305.1 Buceros rhinoceros silvestris | reverse complement strand
CAGGGGGGGCTGGCTGGGCACAGCACCAGAGGGAAGGGGGCACAGAGGAAAAACCTCTTGCCACGGCACTACTGAGCACCACAGACCTTCTGCGTGGGTTTTGGGGGGCCCACGGCCATCCTTGCCATGCCAGGAAGGGCACAGCCTGAGGAACCCCCTTCCCGAGAGCTTTCCCCCACCAGCCACGAAGTCCCGGACCCCCAA
>NW_010434689.1:0-204 GCF_000710305.1 Buceros rhinoceros silvestris | reverse complement strand
TCTTACAGACATCACAGCAACAGAGGTTTTTAAGAGAGGAACTTGTCCTTTTAATGCTTACATCCCAGGGGTCTAACACCCAGTTTGATGCACTCTGTATTGGGTTGTTGCATACTGATTTTTGTTAGTGGCTTGAAAAATAAAAGCATAGTGATTAACATCTGGTGTTGCAGCACACAAAACTCAGGCAGCAGGAAGAAAAGT
>NW_010434688.1:0-203 GCF_000710305.1 Buceros rhinoceros silvestris | reverse complement strand
CATCAGTCACCAGGAAGCTGGAGAAAGTGGCACAGGATATAAATAGCGGCTATAACTGCGGTGACAAGCGGGGCTGCAGTTGTAAATACTCATTATCTTTCTTAATATGACACCGGCTGGACTGGGAGAGCTGGGGAAATTACAAAGGGGGGGGAAATTAAAACCAGAGGAGTGAATCCAGCGCTTTTAAACCTAAAACCTCT
>NW_010434687.1:0-203 GCF_000710305.1 Buceros rhinoceros silvestris | reverse complement strand
ATATTGAAATCAGGCGGTGCAAAGCCCAGACTCGCAGAGGGCCCAGCGCTGCCACCCCGCTGGAGCTCAGCAGAGGGGACACGGAGGTGCAGTAACACCCACCACAGACCAGCCCTCCCCATAACGCAGCCATAGAGGGGACGAGGCGATCAAGCAGACTCGTTTGGTGCAAGTGTAGGTGCTTACACCACAGACACTCGGGC
>NW_010434686.1:0-203 GCF_000710305.1 Buceros rhinoceros silvestris | reverse complement strand
AGTGACCTACTACACCACTTAGATGTGCATGAGTCCATGGATCCACCCAAGAGTGCTGAGGGAGATGGTGGATAGTGCTCACCAAGCTGCTTCCAATCATCTGTCATCAGTCCTGGCTAATTGGGGAGGTCCCAGTTTGCTGGAGTTAGCAAATAGGACACTGTCTACAAGGAGGGTCAGAAGGAGGACCCAGGGAACTACAG
>NW_010434685.1:0-203 GCF_000710305.1 Buceros rhinoceros silvestris | reverse complement strand
CCAACTGGGACATGAAAGACCCAACTGGCACCCAAGGGACCCAACCAACACCCAAAAGACCCAACCGGGACAGAAACGACCCAACTGGCACCCAAAGGATCCAATAGGGACATGAAGGACCCAACTGGCACCCAAAGGACCTGACCGGGACACAAAGAACCCAACCAACACCCAAAGGACTCAACTGGCACCCAAAGGACCCA
>NW_010434684.1:0-204 GCF_000710305.1 Buceros rhinoceros silvestris | reverse complement strand
CACAAATTTTTGTAAAATGCAAAAATATCCAATTTAAAATGAGATAATTAAACTAATTTATCCACTTTGTAGGAAGGAATCGTTTAATTATCCTTAATTTCCATGGAGTTTGATAGGAATCAGTAATCCTGAAAACTCCCCCTGGAAGAGATATCCGGTTCTGAAATTTTTTTTAAATTGACATTAATAATTTCCATTACACAT
>NW_010434683.1:0-203 GCF_000710305.1 Buceros rhinoceros silvestris | reverse complement strand
AAAAAAAATGTATGCAGAGGAATGACAACCTCTGGGAGAGGTTGTTAACACCAATGGGAGAAAAGATGAGTAAAAGAGCTTAGAAAAGTGATAAATTAGGAAGGAAAGAGATTATTTGAGAACAGAGAAAAGAAACTGAGGCATCATAAAGAGGGGTGCCAGCTCAAGGCAGGAGAACGTGAATCACAGAATCATCTGGTTGG
>NW_010434682.1:0-203 GCF_000710305.1 Buceros rhinoceros silvestris | reverse complement strand
TGACCTAGTTCCCATGTTGGGGACGGCTGGGACCAACAGCAGGAACCATGCGATGAATGCGAGCAGCGGGGCCAAGCAAGGAAATTAATTAGTTTGTTCTTAATTTGAAATGGATTTTTAATCGCTGTCAGGTGCCTCAAAGGAAGCGCACACACTTGTTTACTGTAACCACCCCGACAGGAGAACGCATGCAGGACCTACCC
>NW_010434681.1:0-204 GCF_000710305.1 Buceros rhinoceros silvestris | reverse complement strand
TTGGTGTTTACTAAACATTTTTGAGACACCTGCAATAAAACCAGGAGCTGGGGATGCAGAGGGGAGCGTTAGCGAGGCGCTATGAACCGGGGAGCCGTGGGGAGCAGAGCAGGAAGCAGGAGTTCTCTCGCCAGGAGCCCCCGTGATCAGCACTTCACAGCACAGAGCACCCCGCGATTCTCAGGAGGAGACACTCAGACGAGC
>NW_010434680.1:0-204 GCF_000710305.1 Buceros rhinoceros silvestris | reverse complement strand
AGAAGCCAAGCCAGTCGTGAGGAAGTGTGTTACTGTGTTCCGCAGCAGCGAGCTCGTCAAGGTCACTTCTTTGAAAGGAGCAACACGATAGTCTCCAGAAGGAGGGAGGAGAAACACCGGCCAAAGAACTGCCTTTCTTGGTCCTTCAGTATTTACGTGTTTGTATCCTTTTGTTTTACAGGGGAAGGATTTTTGCTGGGTCTT
>NW_010434679.1:0-204 GCF_000710305.1 Buceros rhinoceros silvestris | reverse complement strand
AAGGATGGGGTGGGGGGAGGGTGGTGGGCGGATGCACCCCCACCCCGGGGACCTCTGAGGGGCCCCCGAGCACCCAGCAGGTCCCTCCCCGCACCCAGAGCTGGTCCTGGGGGTGGCACTGCCACTGTCCCCAGTGGGTCACACATGGGGAGAGCAAAGGAGGGGTGTCCCTGTGCCCAGGGTGTCCCCACGGCGGTGACCAGG
>NW_010434678.1:0-203 GCF_000710305.1 Buceros rhinoceros silvestris | reverse complement strand
GCCTGCCAGGTCTCCTGCAGAGTCCCCGGCACAGAGAGGAGTGATGTGGCCTCAGACATGAACCATCCTGTGAGTGTGAAGGGTTTGGCAAGGCCAGCCAGATCCCCGAGACAACCACCAGCAAGGCCTCACCACCCCAGAGCATGGCATCCCCATCTTCACCACACTCACACCCACCAGCCTGGCTGGACCACAGTTTCCTT
>NW_010434677.1:0-204 GCF_000710305.1 Buceros rhinoceros silvestris | reverse complement strand
GAGAGAAACACTGTTCCCCAGATTTTTAGCTCGTGCCTTGACACAAAGGGTAGCCATGAAGCGGAATGCAGCTTGCGGATCCCAAGAATGGCACGCGGTTACCATAGATAAGGCCTACCACAGCTGAGTGAAACGTACCGTATCTCTGAACGAGGACTGAAGTAATGTGAAGGCATCCCTCTTCTTGGAGGTAACAATGGGCTG
>NW_010434676.1:0-204 GCF_000710305.1 Buceros rhinoceros silvestris | reverse complement strand
CAGGGATGGGTGGTGGGTCTCAGGGGGCTTTTCTGGGACCACAACTGGTCCATGTCTTTGTCCGTGGCACCATCGTCCCATTGATGTGCTCCTCCAGAACGTTCTCCTCAGCTGGTGGAGCTGGTGGACAGAGTTGAGGTGGGTGGTGGCATCCAAAAGGTCATGGTCAACAGCTCCATGGCCAGATGGACACCAGTGGTGTCC
>NW_010434675.1:0-204 GCF_000710305.1 Buceros rhinoceros silvestris | reverse complement strand
TGGGGGACAGGCAAGGAGGGAGGAAAAGGGGGATTCAGCTGCAAATGCAGAGGAAGGGAAGGACTGAACAAAGAGCAGTGAAAGAGAGGAGACACCCCCAGGCAGGGACACCAGCCCGGGGTGGTGGCGGCACAGCCACGCCCTGCGTGCAGCCCCCAAGGGTGCCTCTGGGTGCAGAGAGGGCACCCCCCGGAGCAGGCAAGG
>NW_010434674.1:0-203 GCF_000710305.1 Buceros rhinoceros silvestris | reverse complement strand
AATAATGACAAAGAGGAACAAGTACAAGTTCTGTTGGTGTTGCCATTGATAAATGAACCGCAGGTTTAGGTGTAGCTTGGGCTACAGCGAGACAGCTTGGGGCTGGTACCGGAAAGCTTACAACCTCTCTGTCGTAGCCCGGCTGGTTGGTACAATGAGCCTGAACTTATTGTACGGGCAGTGCAATAGAAATAAGTAAAATC
>NW_010434673.1:0-204 GCF_000710305.1 Buceros rhinoceros silvestris | reverse complement strand
GGGGCTGCCAGCGCAGCGCTGGGCTGTGGAGCGCCTGGCAGCAGGCACGTGAGGTACCAGCCTTGGGGCTCTCCAGGCCCTGCCCGTGCTCCCTCAGTGGGGCAGCAGCGGATGCGTGGAGGGGCTGCGGGAGGAGCTGGACCACGGTGGGTTCCAGCGCGGGCCACGCCTGCCCTCACCATGCTCCGTTATTCCCATCACCCA
>NW_010434672.1:0-203 GCF_000710305.1 Buceros rhinoceros silvestris | reverse complement strand
GCTGCCCCGCTTGCCCCAGCGGATCCGCTGGCTGCGGCCAGGACAGAACCAGCCCTGCGGTTCTCTCGGGGAGCCCATCAAGCCCTTGGCAGCACAGCACAGGCACAGCGAGGAGCTCCTCAGGGGCTGTGTTAAAAACCACGGCGGTTACTGAGGAGCGCTGCTGTTTTTCATGCTGCAGCGTGCAGGGAGCCGTCCTCCAA
>NW_010434671.1:0-203 GCF_000710305.1 Buceros rhinoceros silvestris | reverse complement strand
TTACAAGCTCCTTACAAGGAGCTCAAGTACCCTTGCCTGTCTCCCTACAGCTGTGTAGGGAGAGTTGCAACTTAGTGAGGTCAATTTGCTATTAGGTGTTTTAAAGCCAGATGCAGAATTTAATTTACAAACCCTCAGCTTTTCTTAAAAGCTGAATTCTTAAAAGCAGATTTTCCTTACTTTAGACAGAAAGCACCACTGCA
>NW_010434670.1:0-203 GCF_000710305.1 Buceros rhinoceros silvestris | reverse complement strand
TTCAATGGTATGAAATAATATAGACAGAGATCCTGCAAGACTTCCAGGCAGAGAGAGGCTAGAGATGCAGACGATCCTCAGATCAGAGATGGTGGTCCACCACCTTCAGGGGGCAGCATGCAAAGGAACCAGAGGGGACTTTGCACAGATGTTGGAAGAATGATTTCTCATTGTTCCCGTGCAGCCCCTCTGTAAAGAGCGCT
>NW_010434669.1:0-203 GCF_000710305.1 Buceros rhinoceros silvestris | reverse complement strand
CAGCTGGTGACAGCAGGACTTTCTGGTACTGGTGACATTGGACCAGAATTGACTTGATGCTCCCCAAGTTTCCTGCGGTGCATGAAGGATTGTCTGCACACAGAACGCCACCACGAACACGAAACATCCAACTGCTAAACACTGACCATGGTAAGTGCAAGTTCCCTGAGGCAGTCTGAGTGTGAGCAGGAGAGCTTGAGGAT
>NW_010434668.1:0-203 GCF_000710305.1 Buceros rhinoceros silvestris | reverse complement strand
CATGTTGTTCTATAAGTTCTTTCCTGTCCTTTCCCCCAAACAGCTTCACTTGGGATCTGGAAGTTTTCTGAACACCCTCTCCTCTGGGCGGTGAGCTGGGCGTCCTGGGTGACAGGGCACGGCATGACTGGTTTGGTCTGGCCACCATCCTTTAGAGGACAGTCAAGAACAGAGGGGTGACTGAGAGGGTGGAAACCTGTGGC
>NW_010434667.1:0-203 GCF_000710305.1 Buceros rhinoceros silvestris | reverse complement strand
GGGGGTTTTGGGTTTTGGTTGGGTTTTGGGTTGGTTTTTTTTTTCTTTTCCTCCCACTATCGGGGCTTCGCACAGAAGCAGCAGCTCCCGACGGGCGTGAAGAAAACGCGTCGCTTTGTTTAGCAATTAAAAGCCGCCTCCGAGCAAGCCCCGGCGCTGAAAAAGCAAAGCAGCGGCGTTCCAGCCCCCGGCTGTTCCCTTTT
>NW_010434666.1:0-204 GCF_000710305.1 Buceros rhinoceros silvestris | reverse complement strand
CAAGGTGCACATGGCCAAAGAGAAGCGAATCCCCATTTTGGAGCACTGCTCTGTGTTGCAGATATTTGGGATGAAGGTTACTGTGAGGAGAGACTGTTGCAGGGATGTGGATAAACAAGGAGATGCCCAGAATTATTTACAGTTTTGAGTCAGTCATGCTAATGCTTTGGTTTTGTGTGTCTTGATGGATGAGGAGTTGGTGGT
>NW_010434665.1:0-203 GCF_000710305.1 Buceros rhinoceros silvestris | reverse complement strand
GACCTTGGGTGGTCCCTGAGACCCCGGGGGGGCTCCTCAGAGGCCACCTCAGACCCTTGGGTGGTCCCTCAGACCTTTGGGTGCCACCTCTGACTCTTGGGTGCCACCTCAGACCTTTGGGTGCCCCCTCTGACCGCTGGGTGCCACCTCAGACCCCTGGGTGGTCCCTCAGAAGCCTCCTGAGACCCTTGGGTGCCCCCTCT
>NW_010434664.1:0-203 GCF_000710305.1 Buceros rhinoceros silvestris | reverse complement strand
CCTCTTGCCTGCTCGCTGCTTTCAGCCACGCTTCAGGGACCGAGCCCCTTTCACCGCCCCGCCACCGGTCGCTGCTTTTCTGCCGAGACCGAGCTGCTTTCGCTGTCCGGAGCCGCTGCGCCGGAAAACCGCCGTGCCACCTCGGTATGCCAGATCGGAGCCCCGCTGCAAGCGCTGAGCCGGGTCCGGACTGCCTGCGCGCC
>NW_010434663.1:0-203 GCF_000710305.1 Buceros rhinoceros silvestris | reverse complement strand
GGGTGGGAGGGGAGGACGGTTATCAGAGGGGTTCAGTGAGGCAGTGGCACCACAGAAGCGACAAAAGAACAAATAGCAGGAGATTAAAAGGTATTTTGTAGCCCAAGTCCAGCCGGGCCACGCTGAGCCACCACAAAAGGTTGGCTGCTGCTCTGCCCCACCACGATTTAATTGATTTGATTTAAATTCTTTGAGGAAGAAGT
>NW_010434662.1:0-203 GCF_000710305.1 Buceros rhinoceros silvestris | reverse complement strand
GAGTGTTCATTTTCTTCTCTATGGCATCTTGGACACCTCCAGAGATCTTCCCTGCACTCCACAGCATTTTGGCAGCACTTTATCTCACTTTCAATCTCTCTCACTCCTCCAAGCCTTTCACCACTCCTGCACTCACCGTCACGGTACCTCCTGAGGTACCCCCTCTGTGTGCTGCCACTACCCTGTTTTAGCTCTGTAGCAGA
>NW_010434661.1:0-203 GCF_000710305.1 Buceros rhinoceros silvestris | reverse complement strand
ATCGTCACCCCTACATGGAGAACCCTCTTTGCTTGTGTAGGGGCAACTCGTACTGACACGGGCTGGTCCTCTGATTCAGCTGCAGCACACGATGTCAGGGTCTAAGTAGCCACAGTTCTTGTCGTGATGGTTGGAAGAGCCACAGTGCCTGCTGGGCTGTTTTGAGGCCCAGAGACCTTCTTTCCCTTGACAGCTCTGAATAG
>NW_010434660.1:0-203 GCF_000710305.1 Buceros rhinoceros silvestris | reverse complement strand
TGGGGTATCCACAGCTTCTCTGGGCAACCTGCGCAGTGTCTCATTGTAAAACGTTTCTTCCTTATGTCCAACCTGCCCCTTTTCAGTTTGAATCTGTTGTCCCTTGTCTTGTCACACCAGGACCTGGTAGAAAGTCTTTCTTTCTTAGAAGCACCTTTTAAGTATTGAAAGGTGCAATAAGATCTCCCTGGAGCCTTCTCTTC
>NW_010434659.1:0-203 GCF_000710305.1 Buceros rhinoceros silvestris | reverse complement strand
AGCCCTCTGCCTTCTGCGGGGGCCGCACGCCCCTGCTGGGGCACAAGGCTCTGCGAGGGGGCATGGCTCTCCACACACAGGGCTACGGGGGGCTGTGGGGGCGTGCGGGTGGTCGCCCCACTCACCAGCAGGTCTGTGCTGCCTAGGTACTTCTTCCAGTACGGGCGGATGGCGCGCTGCCCCCCGATATCCCAGACGTTCAG
>NW_010434658.1:0-203 GCF_000710305.1 Buceros rhinoceros silvestris | reverse complement strand
ACTTCACAGCTTTTAACCCAAAGTTATTCCTCGTGGACTGGGGTCAACGTGCTCCAATAGAGCTCCAGTCCTGTGCTTAAAGAAACAGCATGTTTTTGTTAGCTAGGAGTTAGTGCTGTAGCATGTTGCTTTCTCTTGCAGTTTTGGGTTTCTGTGGCTCTCACGCTTCTGCCTTTCTGAGACGTTTGTGGCAGGCGGTTTTT
>NW_010434657.1:0-203 GCF_000710305.1 Buceros rhinoceros silvestris | reverse complement strand
AGCGGGGTCAGAGCAGGGCTGTGAGCGCCCCCCTCCCCGGGACAGAGGAGGATGAGTTGGCCCCAGGGAGGCCCCCTGTCCCGGTCCCCAGCCGTGCTACCTCCAGGCTGCGGTAGTAACGCTCAGGGATCTCGTCGAAGGCGATGTCCAGGAAGGAGACCTCGTGGTCGCCCAGGATTTTATCACTGCAGAAGATCTGGGGA
>NW_010434656.1:0-203 GCF_000710305.1 Buceros rhinoceros silvestris | reverse complement strand
CTATGACCTGTGTGGCTGGGCAACAGTCTCTCTGAGAGGAACCTGGGGGTCCTGCTGGACAAACTGACCACAAGTCAGCACTGCAGCACTGAGAAAACCAAGGCAACTTGTATCCCAAGCTGCACCTACAGCACGTTCCCAGCAGAGATAGAGACATGATCATGCGTCTCTACTCAGCGCTTGTCAGGCTGCACCTGGAGTAC
>NW_010434655.1:0-203 GCF_000710305.1 Buceros rhinoceros silvestris | reverse complement strand
GAGCTGGCAGATCTTTAAGGATGCTTTCCATGGAGCTCTCAATCCCTGGCTGTAAGAAATCAGTGAAGGAAAGAAAGAGACCAGCATGGCTGAGTCAAACTAAATGGCAAGAAGAAAATGCACAAGCATTGGAAGCAGGGACAGGTGTCCTGGAAGAGTATTAGGAATACTGCCCGGTTGTGAGGGCAAGGGAAGACCAAGGC
>NW_010434654.1:0-203 GCF_000710305.1 Buceros rhinoceros silvestris | reverse complement strand
CCACGCAGGTTTTCCCCATTGCCCTCAGCTCAACCTTGCCTGGACACAGGGTCCAGCTGCCATCACTGAACAGCCCAAGAAACCAGTTCCTGGGGGCTTTTCCCCCGTTTACCTCCTTTTACCGAGGACGTTGCCTGAGCCTCGTGAATCCGCCGCGTGCACAAGGGCCAATGTTCCCCCTGCCCCACCCAGGCGACTGTTGT
>NW_010434653.1:0-203 GCF_000710305.1 Buceros rhinoceros silvestris | reverse complement strand
CACCGCCGCCTTCATCTTCTTCAGCGGCCTCGACCCCTTTCACCCGGTGCGCTGGATCTCGAGTAAGTGCCCCGGGGCCAGGGCGGGGATCGTGGAACGCGGCGTGCTCCGTGCCGGGAGCTGCAGCCGTGGGTCGGGGGAGCCGCCGGCGTGTGTGTCTGCAGAGCCCCGGAGGGGCGGGCACGGCCGGGGTCCGAGGAAGA
>NW_010434652.1:0-203 GCF_000710305.1 Buceros rhinoceros silvestris | reverse complement strand
CCAGGGGTGAAATCTCAAAAGGTGCTGCAGCACATGGTGTGAACAGGGCAGCACGGAGAGAAAGGGGCAGGGGTGGGGAGTGGGGGTGTGGCGGCAAAGTGCTGGTGAGTGTTTCAACACTCCCCTTTTTATGCACTCCTTCGCAGAGGCGTATCTCCCTTCCCCGGAAGTTCAGGAATTTCCCCACAGCTCGCTGGGAAAGA
>NW_010434651.1:0-203 GCF_000710305.1 Buceros rhinoceros silvestris | reverse complement strand
TTAATTGCAGCGTTCCTGGGAGCAGCTGCTGTGCCGGGCGCTGCATGAGCGGCTGCTTCTGAGCAGTGCGAGAGGCTGGGGCTGGCACAGAGGCCAGGGTGCTGCTGCGGCGGAGCCCCAGAGCTGGGGCAGAGGGATGGCTGTGGGCAGGAGCCTCTCCTTGGCGGGTTCCCCATCAGCAGGGCCCCGCAGGGCTCCCCAGA
>NW_010434650.1:0-203 GCF_000710305.1 Buceros rhinoceros silvestris | reverse complement strand
TCACCACAGCGGGGACAAATCCGCACCGGGAGCCACGGCGCTGAGCACGAGGAAGTGGAAAAGGCCTTTGGGGAGACGCTCCTGGAGCGGAGGAAGGTCAGAGAAGCTCCTTGCGCAGCGCTTACTTGGACAGACGGACAGACAGACCCTGGCTGTTGGGGAGCGCCGCGGCACCGCACCTTCGATGCCACTGCCTGCAGCTC
>NW_010434649.1:0-203 GCF_000710305.1 Buceros rhinoceros silvestris | reverse complement strand
GAATAACCGCTTTGTTTTTGTTTTGTGACTGAGGCTTCCTATGGAAAGAATGCGGGCACAGCCGAAAGTAGGTTAACTTCGAGAAATGACTCCCGGAAAAGGGGTTTTTTAATCTCCGTGGTGGTTATTGATTGTAAGCACGAGAGAAATACGGTCACAAGGGGGGGAGTGTTGGTTTTTTGTTTGTGGAAACTTTTTTATCC
>NW_010434648.1:0-203 GCF_000710305.1 Buceros rhinoceros silvestris | reverse complement strand
CTCCTCTGCTGATCAATAAACATCTCCTTTCTTTGATGCGCTGTAGGGTGAGATGTGGACATTGTCCATGCTCTCATTAGGAATATCACAGCTTTCGTAGGTCCTCAGCTGTGCGCAGAGAAGGCTAAGAAAACAGCAGCCTCCTTCTGACATGGCTCCAGGCAGGAGATCCACGCTAACCCATCCATCCTGTGCAGCATTCC
>NW_010434647.1:0-203 GCF_000710305.1 Buceros rhinoceros silvestris | reverse complement strand
GGGGACACGGGGAGGGCACCTGGGGGGGAGGCGACCCCGAGAGCCACCCGCTGTCTGGGGACATCACTGGTCTTCACAGCCGGTGTGCCCGGTGGATGTGCACCTTCCCGTGCTCCCCGTGTGGGACGAGGGGGTCTCTGTCGGGTCTTCTTTGGGTCAGATGTGGGACGTGCACCCAGGACGTTGTGGGGACGCTGCCCCCC
>NW_010434646.1:0-203 GCF_000710305.1 Buceros rhinoceros silvestris | reverse complement strand
TGAATCTTTATCAGTCTTCTGAAAAGGCTGCGGTCCCAGCTGGAGACAGGAATCTACAGCAGGGACATGGGCAACTGAGACTTGAGAAGAGCCAGCTGAAGAAGCTCTTCCCTCTTCAGCACTTGTCACCAGTGCCTCTAAGCAGCTCTTGATTCAAAATCAAACTATACTGATGCTGCAGCACACACCCCGCATGGCATTTC
>NW_010434645.1:0-203 GCF_000710305.1 Buceros rhinoceros silvestris | reverse complement strand
AAAGGGATAAAACCAAACTCGCTGGAGATAAGCCTAGGAGCGACACATCAGTGTGTGTGTAACAGCATGCTAGCGAGTTCCTTGGGGCTGCCACACCCGTGGAGGTAGGGGACAGAGTGCCAAGCAGCAGCAAAGACACACGGGGTACTGATGAGCTCGGAATCACGGTAGCACTTGGGAATGGTCAGGTAGAAATTAGGCCT
>NW_010434644.1:0-203 GCF_000710305.1 Buceros rhinoceros silvestris | reverse complement strand
CATATGTTTCCAGCCATCTGGTAGCGGCTTCCACTATAGGAAACGTGTCATTTAGGCTGTTGTGTTCATGCAAGTGTGATACAGTGAATTTGCCACACTTATATTTCAACCAATGCCCTCTGTACCACACAGGTTTTAACCATTTGTCTTAACTGCAGCACATATTTCACACTCATGGATGACTTGTGCTACAGTGTCCATGG
>NW_010434643.1:0-203 GCF_000710305.1 Buceros rhinoceros silvestris | reverse complement strand
GTGTCTGGCCTTCGGAAAGGAAAATTCCCAGCCTAGCATCGGGAATGAAAAAACCGGGAGAAAAATCCCTGTTGACACGTTAAATTAGACACGTTTGCAGGGCTGCCGGGGAGAGCAATCACTGCACTGCAGCTGCTGTGGACGGATTACAGCACAGAACACGGACTGCCACCAGGTAATTCTGCCTGCTAATTACTCGGGAA
>NW_010434642.1:0-203 GCF_000710305.1 Buceros rhinoceros silvestris | reverse complement strand
AGGGAAAAACATCTGGAACAGTAGTTCCAGTCTCTGAGAAATGTATGTCAATAGGAGATCATATTGCTTGGGCCTGAATCCCGCATCAGCTACAAGAATGCAAGTAGTGGGAAGATGGGTTTACTGCCAGGCTGGTATCAATGAGCTCAGGTGTAGGGTGAGAAGTTGTGAAGAGAGGAAACCCAGTGCTTTAAGGTCTGGTA
>NW_010434641.1:0-203 GCF_000710305.1 Buceros rhinoceros silvestris | reverse complement strand
CTGGTTCCCTCCACACCAAGCACTGGCGGTTCCCTGGCTGTCCCTGGTCTCTACTGGTCTGTCCTGGTCTGTGTCGCTCCCTGCTGCCCCGCACAGGTCCGTACTGGTCCATACTGGTCTATACTGGTGCATACTGGTACCTTGATGGAGATGAGGAAGTGGCCGCCGCTGCGCAGGAAGTTGTGGGCGTTGAGGGCGACGAT
>NW_010434640.1:0-203 GCF_000710305.1 Buceros rhinoceros silvestris | reverse complement strand
ACCTCAAGGGTTTTTACGACCATGGTGGATCGTCTTGCCTCCCTCCAGGGAAACCTTCTTGCTCAATTAAGTCTCTGAAAGGTCTGTACACCATCACATGCAGCCTGGGCAACAAACAGGAAGAACTGGAGATCTGGGGCGGGGGGGATGAACAAGTCACTGGTAAGAATTAAGGGGCAAGCTAATATGGGTGACGTTGTGGG
>NW_010434639.1:0-203 GCF_000710305.1 Buceros rhinoceros silvestris | reverse complement strand
TACCAAACAGCTGAGGAAACTTCTCTGCTTTTTTTTCCAGCTGCATTGCTCCGTACTTTCAGCTTTTTGGGCTTTGAGATTGTGAGACCAGGGCATCCCCTTGTCCCCAAGAGACCAGATGCTTGCTTCATGGCCTACACGTTCGAGAGAGACTCCTCAGAAGAAGACTAGATCGCAATGTTTGCCTCTTAGAGCTTTCTTGT
>NW_010434638.1:0-203 GCF_000710305.1 Buceros rhinoceros silvestris | reverse complement strand
CTAAAAAGACTGTCCCCATCTTTCTTACAAGTCCACTTCAAGTACTGGAAGGCTGCAATAATGTTCCCCGGAGCTTTCTCTTCTTCAGGCTGAACAACAACAACAACTCTTGGTCTGTCCTCACAGCAGAGGTGTTCCAGATGGATCATTTTTTGTGGCCTCTTCTGGACCTGCTCCAACAGGTTCACGTCTTTCCTGTGCTG
>NW_010434637.1:0-203 GCF_000710305.1 Buceros rhinoceros silvestris | reverse complement strand
AGCCATATCCTGGGCTGCATCAAAAGAAGGGAGGGAGGTTGAGGGAGGTGATTCTGCTGCTCTATTCTGTTCTGGTGAAACCTCACCTGCAGTCCTGTATTCAGCTTGGAGCCGTAGGCACAAGAATGACATAAACCTGCTGGAGCAGGTCCAGAGGAAGGCCACAAAAACTATCAGAGAGACAGAACACCTCTGCTATGAGG
>NW_010434636.1:0-203 GCF_000710305.1 Buceros rhinoceros silvestris | reverse complement strand
GCTGGTTGCCTTTGTGCTACCTCTGTACAAACGACATCTAGAATTTCTGAAGGGTCATCGTCATGGAGCCTGGTCCTGGAATTTCTAGCTACAGGTCAGACCTGAAGAAATCCTTGGAGTAAGACTGATGCAGGAGAAGCACAAGGGTGGCAGCTTCTTTGCTGCATTTGCTGTGAGGAGCTCTGGCAGTGGCCCATCCCTCA
>NW_010434635.1:0-203 GCF_000710305.1 Buceros rhinoceros silvestris | reverse complement strand
ATGAGAGGCAAACTCCCCTTGCAGAGGATGCAGAGTGCTTTAAAGATGGCAGTTACGCTCTTTGGAATGTGTGTGAGCCTTTGCCAGCCAGCTACAGTGTGGATCTGGTGGTGCAGCACTGCTATGCAGGCACTCAGAGCGTGAGGGGCCAGGACCACAACTGGTGGGTGTGATCTTCAGAGGGGCAGAAGAGAGCAGAGTGG
>NW_010434634.1:0-203 GCF_000710305.1 Buceros rhinoceros silvestris | reverse complement strand
GGGTCGTGTGGAAAGGCCCACATCGCCACTGGGGGGCTCGGTATGGAAGGCCCCCATCCGAGCTGCCCGTGCCAGGATGGAGCCTGAGCTCCCGGCACACGTGCACAGGTACAGCCTGGGTGGATTTTGGGCTGCTGTGGGTCAGGTGTGAGCGTGGCAGATCCGTAGCAGAGCTCTGCACCCGCGCCGGGGCTCCACGCGTA
>NW_010434633.1:0-203 GCF_000710305.1 Buceros rhinoceros silvestris | reverse complement strand
AGGGGGCTCTTGGCTTGTGCTGGTGGAGACAAGGGGACAGTGGGGACAGGTCTGGGACGCTACAGTCTAAAGCTGTGCAGCGAGGAGCACAGTGACTTGTGCCTCCATCTCTCTTTGGGCTCGCTGTGAGCATGCCTCAGTTTCCCCCAGTGATGAGCAGGGCAGCGGGGCTGGGAGGGTGGTGCCTGCAATGCCCGGCAGGG
>NW_010434632.1:0-203 GCF_000710305.1 Buceros rhinoceros silvestris | reverse complement strand
CTCGCCTGGAGTCCTGTGTCCAGCTCTGGAGGAAGACTAACCGCAGCTATTGCAAACCAGATGTAGCTGGGAGGGAAGGAACTGGTGGTCGGAGCCTTGCGAAGGTTGGGAGGCCCTTCCTTGGTTCCCACTTCCTAATCCTGGCTGCGGCGGGTGGTGGAGGTGCTGCCTTGGGCCCTACCCCCTTTCTTGGACACCACCTA
>NW_010434631.1:0-203 GCF_000710305.1 Buceros rhinoceros silvestris | reverse complement strand
GCATCCCCCCACCTCACCAGGCTGTGAGGACAACCATGCGGTTCTGCCCAGAGCTTGGGGACCACGGTGTGTCCCTGGGGGCAGGCAGGGCCAAGCGGAGGTGTGGGGGACAGTCCCTGAGCCCAGACGCCACCGCGGACACGGGGCTGGCAAGGCCAGGGGCTGATGGCCGGCGGTGCTTACCGCAGCCGACAGGACAAGGG
>NW_010434630.1:0-203 GCF_000710305.1 Buceros rhinoceros silvestris | reverse complement strand
CGGTCCGCCGAGAGGGTCCGGGGGGTCCGCAGCCAGGGGATGCTGACGTTCCCGGCACACTGCGCGCGGCACTCAATGCGCAGGGCCCTGCCCCGTGTCCCGTTGGGAGGTAGCGACCAGATCTGCAGGCTGCAGGCGGGCTCTGTCCCCGCGGGTGGCCCCGTCCCCTCTGTCGCCAGGGGCGAGCCATGGCCGCTGCTGCC
>NW_010434629.1:0-203 GCF_000710305.1 Buceros rhinoceros silvestris | reverse complement strand
CGAGCACGGCTTTCCTCCGGGACAGGATCCGTACGCGGCCGTGCAAAGGTTCTCCAGCCTCAGCAGGGCTCACCTGGGCCAACTGCAGCGTTCAGGAGCTGGGTGAACATTTTATCAAGCCCATGGGCAGATGCTCCTCTGGGGTGTGCTTGGAAACCCCTGTAAATAATTCAGGAAGGCTCCTCAAGGGCTCTCCAGAACCT
>NW_010434628.1:0-203 GCF_000710305.1 Buceros rhinoceros silvestris | reverse complement strand
GTTGGGCTCCCAGCCGGAGCAGAGCCCCCAGCCCCACAGCACTTCTCCACCAGTGTCCCCCCGGCAGCCCCAGGGGGGTCACCACATCCCGTACCGTCACACAGTTGTTGTAGGCGTCCCGCACCACCTCATACTCAATCTCCTTCCAGCCCTTCAGGGACTTGTCCACCAGCACCTGGGAGGGGTGGGTGAAGGCCTGGCTC
>NW_010434627.1:0-203 GCF_000710305.1 Buceros rhinoceros silvestris | reverse complement strand
AGAAAAGAGATATGGACATTAAAACACAGGTTGCAAGGAAACTAATCTGAACTGACCTATTTCTCAGATACTTAGACAAAATAACCATGTAAATTACAGATTCTTTAGCAGTTTTACATTTATATTTGTCAGAGCAACCTGGTGTTTATATACTAGACACACTCCTTGTAAATGTCCAGGGTACAAATGCAACATTCAGAATG
>NW_010434626.1:0-203 GCF_000710305.1 Buceros rhinoceros silvestris | reverse complement strand
ACCGGGAGACAATGCCCTCCTGGTGCAGGTGCTGGAGCCCGCAGCAGATCTCCGCTGCGTAGAAGACCACGCGCTCGTCCTCGAAGCCGGGGTTGCCCATGTTGTAGATGTGGAACTTGAGGTCTCCGCCGTTCATGAGGGTCAGCACCAGGCACAGCGCGTCCTTCGTCTCGTAGGCGTACGCCAGGCTCACCTGCGCCCGC
>NW_010434625.1:0-203 GCF_000710305.1 Buceros rhinoceros silvestris | reverse complement strand
GGAGGATCGTTGGCCGTGTCCGGGCAGCATTCCCTGCCCTTCATGGTGGAAGCTGCCAGCCCGGTGGGATGGGAAGGGCAGAGCTGGAAGGGAGCCGTGTGTGTGTCTCGTTCCATCTCCTCATGCACTCCGCGTTTCTGCTTAAAAGCCGCTTTGCAAAGCCATTCCCGCCCCTGCAGCGCGGAGCTGCACCAGGGCTGCCG
>NW_010434624.1:0-203 GCF_000710305.1 Buceros rhinoceros silvestris | reverse complement strand
GGAAGTAACCTATGAAACATGAGGTCAATAAGCAGCTAGAAAAGTGAGGCTAAGAAATCGATTTTCAAGGTTGAAATTCTTTTCGTAACTGTCCCTTCACGATCCAGCACCGAGAGGCAGATATGAGACAGGGACAGCTGCGGTGACATGAGCTCAGCTACACAGCCTACTGATGAGACAAAACTGTGTAATTCTGTACCTTT
>NW_010434623.1:0-203 GCF_000710305.1 Buceros rhinoceros silvestris | reverse complement strand
GCTGTTTATTCAGCTGCAGACGGTGCATGGGGAGCTGAACCTGACGAGCTGGGGAGTGAAGCACTGTCCCATCCCCGTCCCCATCCCCATCACCACGCAAGCTGGGCTCGAGCAGTTGTGCCCCAAACAGCCATTACCCGCGGTGGCACAGCCCGGGGTGGGGGGACACAGCCCAGCTGAGCACCCAGCACTGCTGCCTGGAC
>NW_010434622.1:0-203 GCF_000710305.1 Buceros rhinoceros silvestris | reverse complement strand
TGAGCCCCCCTCCGATGGTTGGGTCATCTAGAACCACCCCCCAACTTTCTACTTACAATGGGCTCAGTTGGGTCGCCTAGAACTGAACCACCCGTATGGTTGGGTCGTCTAGAACCACCACACGCTCCCCCCCACCAACCTTGTATCTACAAGGAGGTCAGTTGGGTTACCTAGAACTGAGGCCTCCCCCCATGGTTGAGTCA
>NW_010434621.1:0-203 GCF_000710305.1 Buceros rhinoceros silvestris | reverse complement strand
AATTTATTTGGGGGGAGGGGGGTGGGTGGGAAAGTGCTCTCCTGATCCTGGTAACAGTGGTAGATTCTTCCAGAAGAGACTGGCAACCTTTGGCATGGCCGGATTAGCTCTGGCCGTGAACCTGGGATAGGGTCCACCACAGCACCTGTTCCAGATATGTGAGGAGAGGGCTGGGTTGGAAAAACAAAGTCTTTCACTCTTTC
>NW_010434620.1:0-203 GCF_000710305.1 Buceros rhinoceros silvestris | reverse complement strand
TCAGCCTGGAGGAGACCAGGCTCAGGGGCATCTTACCAACGCATAAAAACACCCAGTGGGAGGGAATGAAGACGAGGCAGACTGTCCTCAGTAGTGCCCAGTGACAGGGTGTGAGGTAATGGACACGGATTCCAGTACACGAGGTCTCACCTGAACAGAAGAACACTTTTTAACGGTGATGGTGGTGCAGCGCCAGAAGGGAT
>NW_010434619.1:0-203 GCF_000710305.1 Buceros rhinoceros silvestris | reverse complement strand
TGCCTTGCCAGCTTTATGGTGCAGGTTACGTATGCCCATCTCTGCTTGAAGCTGTAGCAATACAAGACACCTCTGGCTGCTGGCATGTCATGAGCATGGATCCCTCGCAGAGAGGGAGACACGTTCTTGCGGAGAAGCCGAGCTGGTGGACTGATGACTCTGTTGTCGATCTGCCCCAGGAGGAATGCACTCCCCACTGGCCT
>NW_010434618.1:0-203 GCF_000710305.1 Buceros rhinoceros silvestris | reverse complement strand
CCGTGATGTCTGCAGTTGTTTCTCTCACATACTCTCACTCCTTTCTTCAGCTGCAGTTGCTGTTTCACAGCAATTTTTTCTCCTTTGTTATCCCAGAGACGCTACTGACATCTCTGCTTGGCTCAGCCGTGGCCAGTGGTGGTTCTCTCTTGGAGCTGTCTGGCATTGGCTCTAGGGGAAGCTTCTAGCAGCTTCTCAGAGAA
>NW_010434617.1:0-203 GCF_000710305.1 Buceros rhinoceros silvestris | reverse complement strand
GCCTGCCTGCCTGCCTGCCTGCCTGCCTGCCCCATCGGGCTCCTGGGACAGTTCTTTCGCATCTCCCAGAGTTTTTCCGCTGTCACCTGAACTGGGCGTTTCTCTGCGTGCCAGCTCCACGGTAAACTTGTACGATACCGCCCGTTCCCTGACTGTAGGTTAGACAACTCTCTATCGGTGTCTAGTGACAATACTCTTTTAAC
>NW_010434616.1:0-203 GCF_000710305.1 Buceros rhinoceros silvestris | reverse complement strand
CTCCGGCAGGCCGTTGGCTTGAGCTGGCGGGAGGGATAGGAAAGGGGAAAAAAGAGAGAAACGGGCAGAAGGGGGAAGTTCTCTGGGCTTCAACGGGTATTCTGGGTGTCGGGGAGGACCCCCATCCTCCCCAAGACCCCCCTAGGTACCGTCTGCTCATGTTCGCTCCTCTTGAGGATGGCTCTTCCAAGGCCTCTGCCATT
>NW_010434615.1:0-203 GCF_000710305.1 Buceros rhinoceros silvestris | reverse complement strand
CTGATCTGGTGGAAGATGTCCCTGTTGATGGTGCAGGGCAGGGTAAACTCGACTTCGAAGGTCCCTTCCAACCCAAGCCATTCGACGTTTCTGTCGTGTTTGCTCCCTACTGGGGGAGGACAAAACGCTCTGGGAGATGCCTGGGAAATGTCCCAGGGAGCTACTGGGCATTTACCTTCCTCCAACATAGACACAAGTGTTCA
>NW_010434614.1:0-203 GCF_000710305.1 Buceros rhinoceros silvestris | reverse complement strand
GGGGCGGGGGGGAGGGCGGCCTGGGGATGGGGGTCCCAGCATGCCTTGGAGTATCCAAGATGGCTGCCAGCTACGGGAGGTTATGTGTCCCAGCATGCTTTGGCATATCCAAGATGGCTGTCAGCTGTAGGGGGTGACATGTCCCAGCGTGCCCTGGGGTATCCAAGATGGCTGCCAGCTGTAGGGAGTGACATATCCCAGCA
>NW_010434613.1:0-203 GCF_000710305.1 Buceros rhinoceros silvestris | reverse complement strand
CAGCGACACCCGCACCCGCGCCGGGCCCTGGTAGTGGTTCACCTGCAGCGCGGGCATACTGGTCTGTACTGGTCCAGACTGGGAAACCCAGGAGAACGGAGAAGGGGGGCTGGGCAGGGCGGGGATAAGCTGTCTGGGGATGGCAGCCGCAGTGGGACACCGAGAGGGCTCAGGGGGGTCCTGGACAAGCACCAGTGCATATT
>NW_010434612.1:0-203 GCF_000710305.1 Buceros rhinoceros silvestris | reverse complement strand
AAACCCCGGCAGGCCTCTTCCCGCCACGGCCTGGGATCGCCAAGCTGCTGCGGCCGGCCGAGATAAGGGAAGAACAGGAAACATCCATCTCTCCTGGGGCGGCCGGG
The DNA here is from genome assembly GCF_000710305.1 of Buceros rhinoceros silvestris. NCBI lineage: Eukaryota > Metazoa > Chordata > Aves > Bucerotiformes > Bucerotidae > Buceros > Buceros rhinoceros. Next base: position 96 of record NW_010434612.1, on the reverse strand, counting down.
AGAGGAAACTGGATTCCCAGCGAGCAGAGCGGGGCTGGGAGCTGCGGCAGAGAGCAAAGGCTCGCAGGACGAGTCGGGACCGTTCGGTGCTGGGGG
>NW_010434611.1:0-203 GCF_000710305.1 Buceros rhinoceros silvestris | reverse complement strand
CCAAAGCAAAGCCTAGAGCAGGGGCTTTTCCCATCCGTACGGTCTTTAGGGGCTGAGGCCCCACTCCCACCGCTCCACATCTGCCTGTCTCCGGGGGCTCAGCCCCACCCAAGCCCACAGCAGTCCTGCCGCCACCCCACCGCTGCCACCCCCAGCCCGGCAGCTCAGGCCCAGCCGAGGAACCTTTCCATCTTGTCCTGAAC
>NW_010434610.1:0-203 GCF_000710305.1 Buceros rhinoceros silvestris | reverse complement strand
GGGGCAGGGCCTGTTCAGAGGGAGCTCAAATGAACGGGGAAACCCCCCACAGCACTGGCCCAGCCGAGCAGCAGCCTCGGTCTCCCGCTGCTAGAACCAGATACAGCCCCGTACCGGCTGCGGGAGGAGGAGCAGCAGTTCCCTCCTTCCCCCCAGTGCAAACGCGCAATCGCAGCAGGTTCCCAACGTTCTGCAAGTGCCAA
>NW_010434609.1:0-203 GCF_000710305.1 Buceros rhinoceros silvestris | reverse complement strand
GGGGAGCACCAGGCAGATACACAGACAGCAGAACATGGGCACATTACAGCATATTTTGCTGGAATTCCTTAAGCTTTGCTCAGTAATTCACCCGCATCGATACAGTTGTTAAAATCACCTGGTGGTTTTAGACTGCCCGTGCTGCTGCTCAGATTAAAATACTGCTCCTGTTTCAAATCCTTAGTCTCCTCAGCGGCCAAAGC
>NW_010434608.1:0-203 GCF_000710305.1 Buceros rhinoceros silvestris | reverse complement strand
CGCGCACAAGCCATGCTCCCCCCGTGCTCTCAGCGTGGAGCCTGGGGGTGCCTGGGCTGTGGAGGGGTCGTGGAGCTCAGCCCTTCTCTTGCAGGAGGTGTTTGACCGCCTGCACCTGATGTACACCGTCGGCTACTCCATCTCCCTGGCCTCCCTCATCGTCGCCGTTTGCATCCTCTCATACTTCAAGTAAGGAGAACCCA
>NW_010434607.1:0-203 GCF_000710305.1 Buceros rhinoceros silvestris | reverse complement strand
CACCACCGCTGTGCACCCATTGCCGCCGCCACTCCACTCGACACAGCCGCACCGTGGGGACCAAGCCCTGTCGCCACCCACCGCCGCGAGCAGCGCTCGTCCGGAGATCTGCCGCTGCTTCCTCGGCAAAGAACCGCTGCCACAAGTGACCAGCCCGGGAACCGCGTGCGGCGGGGGCTTGGAGCCCAAGCCTCGGCGCTTCT
>NW_010434606.1:0-203 GCF_000710305.1 Buceros rhinoceros silvestris | reverse complement strand
TACAAGCAGAAATACCAGCAGCAGTAGAAGAAGAGGTGCACCCCGAGGTGTGAGCCACACAAATTCCTGGGAGGTCAAGGACAGCACAGCTGGTAAAGATTAAACTGAAGCCAGGATTTAAGCTGGTAAGATTGAAACAATATCCAATTCCTAAATGAGAGTTATGGGAAATGATAAACTCCTTATGAATATTTTAGTGGAAT
>NW_010434605.1:0-203 GCF_000710305.1 Buceros rhinoceros silvestris | reverse complement strand
TGTGTGTCCCCCCCAGAACTTCCAGCCACCAGGACGTACCTGCAGGATGACACTATCGGGCTGGTTGAAGTTGGGGGCACTCGACCTGGCTCTGGAGTTGTCCTGGGTCGCTGGCCACAAGCCCAGGAGCTTTCGTCTGCAGGTCAGGACCCTGGAAGTGAAGGAGGGGTCAGAGCCTGGCGCTGAGGGCTACTCTAAGGGGC
>NW_010434604.1:0-203 GCF_000710305.1 Buceros rhinoceros silvestris | reverse complement strand
TGCACAGAACATTACAAACATTACAGAAAACTAGCTTAAAGCATACATGACAGCTCCGCGTCGGCTTCGATTCCTGAGTTTTACTGGAGGTTCATCTTCGCTGTCTGAACACACATATATGAACTCCAGCCCTCTCTCAGGGTCAAAACCAGTTCGTGGCCTTGCACTTGGGAGTCCAGGAGATCCTTCAAAGACTGAGTACC
>NW_010434603.1:0-203 GCF_000710305.1 Buceros rhinoceros silvestris | reverse complement strand
ACCCCCCTCTCCAGCAGCCAGCCTGGCATCCTCGCCTTGAGCCACGCTCGGCACTACTAACCCCCACCAAAGCAGCTGTGGGGAGGTGCAGAATCCCCTCGAGAAGCAAAGTGATGGGCATCCTGCACCCGCTGCTCCCCGGGCAGCCCCAGGACATGGCGGGGGCCACCCCCCGCCCATCCCCCGGGGGAGGGGGCGCCGGG
>NW_010434602.1:0-203 GCF_000710305.1 Buceros rhinoceros silvestris | reverse complement strand
TTCCGGAAGTCCAAGGTGGCAGTTCTGCTAAACCCCCTCCTTACTTCCTCAAGAGTTGAAAACTATCTTTTCAAGATCACTATGTTCAAGATGGCCTCCAACCTTAGCATCACGCACAAGTCCTCTGTTCACAAAAAACGGGTCCAGCAGGGAGCCTTTGCTAGTTGGCTCACTCACCAGCTGTGGCAGGAAGTTGTCTTCCA
>NW_010434601.1:0-203 GCF_000710305.1 Buceros rhinoceros silvestris | reverse complement strand
TTTCTCGGGGGCTAAATTAGCCAAGGTACAGTCCTGTGCTAGGTAACTACACTGTTCTCAGGACCTCAGTTAACTCTGATATCACAAATAATTCACATCATGCTGCATTACAATATAATATTTGTTGTCATATCTGAACAATGAGAATAATGGGATTACTGACAGGCCTAGACATACTAGTTTACAGACATACTAGTTAAATT
>NW_010434600.1:0-203 GCF_000710305.1 Buceros rhinoceros silvestris | reverse complement strand
AGGAGCGACAGCAGTGACTGTACAGAAAGAGCCAGGAGTGGGACTTGGTGCCGTGGAAGCCAGGGCTGTCCTCAGAGTGACAATGAGCTCTGCAGCATGCATCCTTGCTCGGCCCCACCACATTCTCTCCTCTGGGCAGCACAGGCACCGCGCTGCTCACAGAGTGCTCTGCAGCTCCCCCACAACGTGTCACAACTGATCCC
>NW_010434599.1:0-203 GCF_000710305.1 Buceros rhinoceros silvestris | reverse complement strand
GGGTCCACACGCCGGCGCCAGGCTGCAAGCCCCTCTCCACCTTCCGGCAGAACAGCCTGGGGTGCATCGGCGACTGCTCCGTCGACCCCGTCTATGAGACCCCCCGGCTGAATGACCAAAACGACTTCAATTACGGTTACCTCTTCCCCAACTACGGCGTGAACAAGCAAGATCTGTATTACGGGGTGCCGGAGTCGGGCGCC
>NW_010434598.1:0-203 GCF_000710305.1 Buceros rhinoceros silvestris | reverse complement strand
CCCCTTGCATCCTGCACTCCTCGCAGCCTTACACCCCCTGCCCCGCTCCCCCTGCACCCTTTGCACCCCGCAACCCTACACCAGCTGCGCCTTTGCGCCCCCATACCCCTTGCCCCCTACATCCACTGCACCCCACGCTCCTTGCATAGCCCGCACTCCGCGGAGGGAGCACTGGGGGTGCCCTCCCTGCACCCCAGGTTGCT
>NW_010434597.1:0-202 GCF_000710305.1 Buceros rhinoceros silvestris | reverse complement strand
GCTGCAAATGAAAGTGGGGAAATTATCCATGCCAGAGAAATAAAACCATTCCAGCGCCTCTCTCTGAAAGGTGGAGGAAGAGTCAGGTCTCAGCTGTAGGGTTGTTTAAGGTGTCTCAGGATCATAAGAGCACATTGAGCATCTGCATGTCAGCTGTGAAATGCTGGGCGAGACATCCTGGGGGTGCTAAGTGGTGCGCTTC
>NW_010434596.1:0-202 GCF_000710305.1 Buceros rhinoceros silvestris | reverse complement strand
CTCCAGCCAAGCTCTGTGTACCTTCCTCCTCAACAGACACGCTTGCACCCTCTTTTGTGGGCAGCACCTTCAGGAAGCAGCTTGTCCCAGCTCAAAGAGAAAAAACTTGCAGTGAAGAAATTAAGCCTTCATCAGTCTTTCTCTAATGAAAAACTGCTGACAAGCAACAGCTGTGACACAGACCACCAAAAATTAGCATTTC
>NW_010434595.1:0-203 GCF_000710305.1 Buceros rhinoceros silvestris | reverse complement strand
GTTATCGCCCGAGGGAAGGCCACAAAACAGGGGCCAAGGTGAATTAATCGCAGAGGTAAAATGGCTCAAATGCTCACGCTGAGCTTTTCACACTCTCACCTTTGTGGGATGTTTTTTGCTCATACTTGGGTCCGTCGTCACCCACCCCCCTTGACCAGGCAGGAGCTGAAGTAAAGAAGTTCCGCACGTGGACCCAGTGGTTT
>NW_010434594.1:0-203 GCF_000710305.1 Buceros rhinoceros silvestris | reverse complement strand
GGCTACCCTGTGGTGCCCTGTGGCACCCGTGGGTGCCCTGCCACCCATTCCATTATTTACACCCTGGACTCGGAGCCTTTTTCCAGCTTCTTCCCCCAGCCAGGATCCAACCGCTAACAGCAGCAGCGGAGGCCGGGCGCCCTCGAGCCCTCGTTTCCGAAGAGGTGGCCAACCCCCCTCCGGCAGCTGGGAGCTGTGGGGAG
>NW_010434593.1:0-203 GCF_000710305.1 Buceros rhinoceros silvestris | reverse complement strand
CCACCACGTCAGGAACAGCTCCGGCGTGGGCAGGGTCTCCAGCAGCCAACAGCTGGATCTCTGCACACTCCCCACGGCTCCCTCGGCGACCGCATCTGGGCTGCGGAGGAGCCAAGGCGTGGGATGGTTTACAGCAGCCGGGCTGAAGAGGATGCCAGGACAACGCCTCGCCCCTGGACCACCGAGGCGAGGGGAGCCCGACA
>NW_010434592.1:0-203 GCF_000710305.1 Buceros rhinoceros silvestris | reverse complement strand
ACCTGGAAAGGCTGGAAAGTTCAGCAGAGAGCAACCAAATGATGTTCAACAAGGGCAGGTGTAGAGTCCTGTAACTAGCGAGGAATAACCCCGTGCACCAGTACAGGGTAGCGGGGGGGACCTGCTGCAAAGCAGCACTGCAGAGAAGGGCCTGGGAGTCCTGGGGGACAAGAGGTTAACCATGAGCCAGCAATGTGCCCTTG
>NW_010434591.1:0-202 GCF_000710305.1 Buceros rhinoceros silvestris | reverse complement strand
TTTCATTAGCAAACAGAGCTAAAGAAAAAAGGCCCCCTCTTGCTCAGCTGCTAGTTGTTTTATTTAAATTAATTGCACAGCAATTCCTTAATTCCTTCCTAGACTGGGGTTGACCAATTACCTCTTGACCTGATTCCTCCCCTTGTGATGTAACTTCTCGGGGAGGATTCGCTGCTGGAACCACTGAGGGAGGAGCCCTTCC
>NW_010434590.1:0-203 GCF_000710305.1 Buceros rhinoceros silvestris | reverse complement strand
GGAGCTGAGGTCTGGAGAACATAGAGATGGGGCAGAAGAACATGGAGGAGGGTCTGGGGAAGGTCTGAGGAGGAGCTGAGGGTCTAGAGAATGTGGAGATGTAGTTGAAGAAGGTGGAAGAGGGTCTGGAGACCATGGAGAAGGATCTGGAGAACATCTGAGGAGCAACTTTGGGTCTGGAGAAGGTGTAGGAGGGTCTGGAG
>NW_010434589.1:0-203 GCF_000710305.1 Buceros rhinoceros silvestris | reverse complement strand
CTCCCAGCTCCCTCAGTACCCTTGGATGGATTCTGTCTGGCCCCATAGACTTGTGTTTAAGTGGTGCAATAGTCTACTCACCATTTCCTCTTGGTTTATGGGGACTTCATTTTGCTCCCCATACCTGTTGTCCAGCTCAGGGGGCTGGGCAATCAGAGAACAACTGGTCCAACTCTTAAAGACTGAGATAAAGGCAGCCTTCA
>NW_010434588.1:0-203 GCF_000710305.1 Buceros rhinoceros silvestris | reverse complement strand
TCGCTCGGCTCGGCGGTGCGGGGGGAGCCGAGGGGCTGGTGCGGCAGAGCTGCTCAAGGATGGCTGGACAAACTGATGCAGAGAAAACTAGACCCTTTAAGAGGCAAAGAAGGGGTCCTGGCACTGGGAGAAACACACCGAGGTGGTTTGGGAAATGAAATAAAACCAGCTGTAGGATCATTTAGGTTGGAAAAGACCTTTAA
>NW_010434587.1:0-203 GCF_000710305.1 Buceros rhinoceros silvestris | reverse complement strand
CAAAAGAAACTAACACGTTACACACAAGACTAGTAGTCATGTGGATCAATAAAAAAAAAAAAAAAAGGGAAGGAGAACTGAAGACGAAGAGAAAGGGAAAAACAAACAAAGATTGAAAATAAAAATTCGCCAGGATAATGCGTTTTATAAACACAGAGATAGAAACAGTTACAGCAAGGACAGAGCGGGCCGGGGTGGGGAAT
>NW_010434586.1:0-203 GCF_000710305.1 Buceros rhinoceros silvestris | reverse complement strand
GGAGCTGTTTGGAGGGGTAGGGAGACCTCGCTATGGGGTGAGGTCACTTGCGAGGCCCCCGGCCCTGCCCACGGTCACAGGGTGGTAGCTCAGCAGGACAGCACTTACGTTGCATGTAAGAGGGCCTGGTTCAACTCCCATCATCTCCAAGGCCTTCTGCCTCCTCAGAGTCGTCTTCTCCGTAGGAAAACGAAGATAAACTC
>NW_010434585.1:0-203 GCF_000710305.1 Buceros rhinoceros silvestris | reverse complement strand
CCCCTGGCATGTCTGGGTGGCCCCCAGCCCACCCCCCCTGGCACCCCTGGGTGCCCCCCCGGCACATCTGGGTGCTCCCCTGGCACTCCTGGGTCTCTCGGGTGGATCCGGCTCTCCCCCATTACTCCTGGGTCCCCGCCCCCGGCACATCTGGGTGCCCCTCCAGCACGGTCTGGGTGCCCCCAGCGCATCTGGGTGCTGTC
>NW_010434584.1:0-203 GCF_000710305.1 Buceros rhinoceros silvestris | reverse complement strand
GGTGCTGTTCCAACCAGACCTTTTTCACCCACCATTGACTGAATTCACTGTGGTAAACATAGAAGAAAGCTCCTTATGTTTAGCACTTTTGTTAAGAATTTTGTGCAAAAAGATCAATGAGACATGCTGCTAAGGGGCTTTTTGGGCTGGGCGTGGAGGACCCATCCTAATAATTTCTGTGAGATCATGGGAACACAAGTAAC
>NW_010434583.1:0-203 GCF_000710305.1 Buceros rhinoceros silvestris | reverse complement strand
GTAGAAACAAATTATTGAAACGAGGGAACTAGAATCAAGTAAACTATCACAATTAATGAGCTGTAATTGTACTGCAAGTTATACTGAGAAAAGAAAGATGCCTTTTTTCTAAGTTGAGGAAGAGCATTCAATCTGGTCTATTACGATTACGGCGTTAAAAAAGGATCTAAACAAAAGCTAGTATTTTTTTCCAGTGTAAAGCT
>NW_010434582.1:0-203 GCF_000710305.1 Buceros rhinoceros silvestris | reverse complement strand
GCAAAGCAAGCGAGCAGCCCAAGGACGCTCCAGAAACTCGGTGGTGTGACCCACCACCTCCCCCAGAGCAGCCCAGGGTGGCCATCACCCCGCCTCAGGGCTGCCCCTGGGGAGGGGGCTCTCTGCCGAGCAAGGGACCAGTCCCCCGGTCCTCAGAGTGGTTGGATCCCTCGTGGACGTGGGACAGGGGTGGGGGACGGGGC
>NW_010434581.1:0-203 GCF_000710305.1 Buceros rhinoceros silvestris | reverse complement strand
CAGTGGCTGCCTCCCTCAGGAGGCATCTGGGTGCTGCTTACTGCTGCACGGAGCTACTTCACAGAAAACTTCAATTCGAAGCGGTTTCTCTCCCCTGGGAGAGGCTTGGGGCGATGAGGGTGAGCAGATGCCCCTCCATACTCCATCCATCCAGCAGATATCTTCGCTAAACCCCCCTGAGCAGAAGTCACCCTCTGATAGCC
>NW_010434580.1:0-203 GCF_000710305.1 Buceros rhinoceros silvestris | reverse complement strand
AAGGCCTCAGTTAAATTTTGGAAACTAAAACCAGTTTAATAACAGGAGAACAGTATCACACACAAACCTGAACAAGATAGTAACAAGTATATATAAGGATCCAGAGGTCTGGTGCAGCGGGGAGCAAACCATGGGTAAAAAGAACAAAAGCGATAGAAGAAAAAAACTACCAGTCTGTGATGGCCGACGGCACAAGGCACAGA
>NW_010434579.1:0-203 GCF_000710305.1 Buceros rhinoceros silvestris | reverse complement strand
GTTTCAGGATGGAAATGGAGCCTGCGATACTGTGGGGGTTGGCTCCCATCTGCAGATTTTGGGGGGTAGCTTGGTCCTGGGGCTGCCGGCTCCATCCCTTTGGGGTCCCTCCGCTCCGCCTCGGTGTGCCAGCAGAGCAGCAGCTCCTCGGAAGCTCCAGCCCAGCTGAGGGGACGGGGACAGTGCCTCCACACCGGCTCCCA
>NW_010434578.1:0-203 GCF_000710305.1 Buceros rhinoceros silvestris | reverse complement strand
GAAAAGGACCTGGGGGTGCTGATTGAAAGCTGGCTGAATATGCACCAGCAGTGTGGCCAGTTGGCCAAGAAGGCCAACCACATGCTGGCTTCTATGAGAGATTGTGTGGCCAGCAAGAGGATAGAAGTGATTGTACCCCTGTACGTGGCACTGATGAGGCCACCACATCTTGAGTGTGTCCAGTTTTGATCCCTTCATTACAA
>NW_010434577.1:0-203 GCF_000710305.1 Buceros rhinoceros silvestris | reverse complement strand
CACGGGGGTGTCGGGAAGTCACTGGGCTCCCTGCCGGGAGCCCTCAGTCGGCACCGGGCTCCCCGGAGCAGCGGGAACCAGCGGTGGCCATGGAGGGGTTGGGCTGGGGAGAAACAAAATCAGGTGCTGGGGTGGGAGGGTGGGTGGGGGCTACAGCCCCACCCCAGGGCCCCCCATGGGCTGGAGCTGGCAACACCCCCCTG
>NW_010434576.1:0-203 GCF_000710305.1 Buceros rhinoceros silvestris | reverse complement strand
CCACCGCCCGCTCCCCAGAGCAGCCCCCCCAGGGGCAGGAGCCCAGGGCCACAGCAGCACCAGCCGCGGGCAGCAGTGGAGCTCAGCCGCCAGCTCCGGCACAGCTGCCTCGCTCAGCAGCTCCGGCAGCTGCAGCTCGGAAGACGGGTCCCCCCCCAGCTCCACCCGGGGCAACGAGGGGAGGGATCTGGCCCCACCCGCCC
>NW_010434575.1:0-203 GCF_000710305.1 Buceros rhinoceros silvestris | reverse complement strand
GGGAAATCATCCACTATAGAGTGTGTGCTGTTGCTAAAAGGACAACCTAAGGAAGTTATGTGCCCTTTGCAAAACTCAACCACCCTTGAAAAGCAAGGAGGAGACGTAAGGGAAGGTCAAAGAACAGTTGTGCAAAGGCGTGGGAAATGAACTGCTCATCCAGAGGGAACAAAACAAACATTGAAAGAAACAGCCTCAAGTTG
>NW_010434574.1:0-203 GCF_000710305.1 Buceros rhinoceros silvestris | reverse complement strand
ACTGGCAGCACATGCGGCACCGGCACGGCGACCTGCACTGCATCCATGAGCGGGGACACTGTGGGGGGAGGACACCCCCCCAGCCTGGTGACACCCTGTGTGGTCACCCAGATGGGGGGGATCTGGTTTTGGGGACCTTTAGGGGTTCCCAGTTTGGAGTCACTGCTTTGGAGAGGGTCCCCCATTTGTCCCCCCTTTCCATA
>NW_010434573.1:0-203 GCF_000710305.1 Buceros rhinoceros silvestris | reverse complement strand
GGCGCCTGCCGCCAGGGGGTGCTGCAGCAGCTTTGCTCCCGGCAGCTGCCAGCGCACCCCCCTCCTCCCCCACATCTGTACGGGCTTTGTGAGGGCAAAGCTTTCCGAGGAAAAACAATTGCCCGTTAAGGGAAGAATTTCCCGGGGCAATTTGCGCAGACCATCAGCCCAAGTCTCTGCCGGACGATGCTACCTGCACCCCA
>NW_010434572.1:0-203 GCF_000710305.1 Buceros rhinoceros silvestris | reverse complement strand
TTCTTTCCTTTTTTTTTTTTTTTTTTTTTGGAAGGGTTTCATCCTGACCCCTCAGCAGAAACGCCGTCGGTAGCAGAAGGGAATCGGTTTTGGTCCTTTATAAATTTTTTTTGGTTGCCCAAAACCCCAGTGAGATGGGATGTAGATGGCTCAGAGCCTCAGTAAGCGGAGAGGGGACTCGTCCCTTGGTCGTCCGAACCCAG
>NW_010434571.1:0-203 GCF_000710305.1 Buceros rhinoceros silvestris | reverse complement strand
ACCTGATCTCCTTCTACAACAAAGTGACCTGCTTAGTGGACGAGGCGGAGTCTGTGGGCATTTTCTACCTAGACTCTATTAAAGCCTTTGACACTGTTTCCACAGCCTTCTCCTGGAGAAACTGCCTGCTCCTGGCTTGGACAGGTGTATGCTTTCCTGGATAATAAACTGTCTGAATGGCTGGGCCCAAAGAATGGTGGTGA
>NW_010434570.1:0-203 GCF_000710305.1 Buceros rhinoceros silvestris | reverse complement strand
CCAGAGATGGGGCCAAACTGGAGCCAGGGGAGCTTTTGTGAAGCTTCTTAGAGGGGCTGCGCCAGCGGCCTCATCCCCCACTGCCAAAACCCCGCCAGGCACAAGCCCCACACACACACTGTGCCGGCAGGGCCCACCCTCAGCCCCATACCTGGGCAGCTGCGTGTCTCCACTGGCGCTCGGCCTGGCAAGCTGCACCAGCC
>NW_010434569.1:0-203 GCF_000710305.1 Buceros rhinoceros silvestris | reverse complement strand
ACCCAGGGCAGCCAGACATCCCCCCACATTGCCCAGTTTCAGGGCACCATGGCAGCTCTCGGCAGGAGCCAGACACACGGCAGAGGTGGGACCTTCTTCCCTGTGAGCAGGATGAGGACAGTGCTGCGCAGTGCTCCAGGGCTTCCCTTTGCCCAGCCCGTCCTGGCAGCTGGAGTTCCGGTCCCTGGGCAGGTGCTGGCTGC
>NW_010434568.1:0-203 GCF_000710305.1 Buceros rhinoceros silvestris | reverse complement strand
CCCAGAGCTGAATGCAGTCCTCCAGCTGGGGGTTCATTAGAGCAGAGGAGGAGAGGGGCAGAATCCCTTGCCTTGACCCGCTGGCCACATTTTGTTTTGATGCAGTCCAGGATGGGCTTTCTGGTCTGCATGCACACATTGCCAGGTCATCTTGAGCTTCTTGTCTACCAACATCCCCAAGTCCTTCTCTGCAGGACTGCTCT
>NW_010434567.1:0-203 GCF_000710305.1 Buceros rhinoceros silvestris | reverse complement strand
GTGCGGTGCACAAAGGGGCGCTGCCCCCGCCCGCCGGGCTGAGGTGGAAGGGTTTCGGGGTACGGAAGAAAGTGCTGGGTGGGCAGAGGGGGAGAGATTACAGCACAACATTTAGGAATGTACAGTATTCATTATGGCTGTAGTAGGGGAGAGAGGCAGCTAGAGAGGGAGGGAGGGAGGGAAGGAGGGAGGAAGGGAGGGAG
>NW_010434566.1:0-202 GCF_000710305.1 Buceros rhinoceros silvestris | reverse complement strand
GCTCAGCTGTACTCGCAAAGGGAACTCTTCCGTATCCGGGTGCGATGGTGGGAATAACCAAAAGTGTAAGAAATAACAAAATATTCCACCCCTCTTATTTAAGCTTCAGAAAAGTAGAAGGAAATGGAGGCGCTGCTTCCTTCCTGATGTCGGCTGCTGGTCCGGTCTAGAGACAGTCCTCAGTCTAATCAGAACCGGGGAC
>NW_010434565.1:0-203 GCF_000710305.1 Buceros rhinoceros silvestris | reverse complement strand
GGGGAGGGAGCGGGATGGCACTGGGGGAGGACTGGGAGGGACTGGGAGCACACTGAGAGGGGTAGTGGGAGCACTGGGGGGTGCTGGGAGGTTACTGGGAGCACTGACCCCCCCTTCCCCCCCTCCCAGGAACACCATCACCAAATGAGTTGGCGCTGGGAACCCCCCTGTCCCCCCCCCCTGTCCCCCCAGGCTCCCACACC
>NW_010434564.1:0-203 GCF_000710305.1 Buceros rhinoceros silvestris | reverse complement strand
GAAGGCCTGCATAGCAACTGCATCATATTGCAGATCATAGTGACATTTGTACTTTCCTGTTTGTTGTCAATATTTACCTGAAACCTCCCAGAATCACATTTGGATCTTCAGTGTTCATGTCACATCAGTAACTCAACAGTTACATTGTGATTAAATAGACATAGCTACTTATTCCTGAGCCCGATTTACCAACAATACTAAGT
>NW_010434563.1:0-203 GCF_000710305.1 Buceros rhinoceros silvestris | reverse complement strand
TTAAAAACCTTGGGGTCAGTTCTTCAGTTGATCGGTAGCACAAGTACCATGAAATGTGTGTTAGCTGGGTGAAAGTAGTCTTGCACTGCAGTTACTCACCGCTAGTGAAATACTACTACTCTCGTAGTGATAACTCAGTGTATCTGTCTGCAGCTTAGTGCCAGAGTGCTTAATACCGGGTTGGAGACATGACCTCATGTTTG
>NW_010434562.1:0-203 GCF_000710305.1 Buceros rhinoceros silvestris | reverse complement strand
GAGCTTTTTGGCAGGACGGTGTTTCTTTAAGAGCCGGTGGCAGGAAGAAGTGGAGTGTGTCTTTTCTGCCCACCGTCCTAGTGAGCCACTACCCACCCCCCCAACTCCTCCTCGCTTGAGAGGAACTCACCCATCAGCGCTGCCATTGTTCGAGCTGTCACTGCCTGCTGCTGGACAACTGCCCCTGCCCTGGGGGGACACCA
>NW_010434561.1:0-203 GCF_000710305.1 Buceros rhinoceros silvestris | reverse complement strand
GCTTCCCCCGGCTGGGATCCACCTTGCTGGGTATTTTTAGCATTAAATTCCCCCACATGCTAGTGAGTGGAGCTGGGGGAGCAGGCCAGGATGGGGGTGGGATGCCAGTGGTGGTGCTGGGGGTCCCTGCGCTGTGGGAGATTCTGTAGGGTGTTGGCAGTGATGCTGAGGTGGGGGGTGATGTGAGGTGATATTGGGGGTGG
>NW_010434560.1:0-202 GCF_000710305.1 Buceros rhinoceros silvestris | reverse complement strand
TGCAGTCCTTCAGGAACAGACTGCTCCACCACGTGTCCCCCATGGGGTTGCAAGTCCTGCCAGAAAACCTACTCCGGTGTGGGCTCCTCTCTCCACAGGTTCTGTCAGGAGCCTGCTTCAGTGCAGGCTTCTCACAGGGCCACAGCCTCCTTCAGGCACTCACGTGCTCTGGAGTGGGGTCCTCCATGGGCTGCAGGTGGAT
>NW_010434559.1:0-203 GCF_000710305.1 Buceros rhinoceros silvestris | reverse complement strand
TCTTGGCTTTTTAACTCTTTCTCTCCCGGTGAAGGGGAGAGGGATTAGAAATAGTAAAGGAGGTGTCTCCAGAATTGGCTTACCTCAGCCAAACTGTTGACAACTGGTCATGATCATTTCCAACTACGTTAGGTATATCAGTTCAGTAATTTCTCTGCTATACATTTACCTTCTGCGTGTACATGGCAACAGAATTTTTTGGT
>NW_010434558.1:0-203 GCF_000710305.1 Buceros rhinoceros silvestris | reverse complement strand
AAGAGGCCCGGAGGGTGGGTGCCCAGGGACCCCCCCCACTCCCACTGAGCCCTGGGTGCTGCCCATGGGTGCTGCCCACGCAGGCACCCAGCAACGCACCCGCTGGAGACCCAGTGCAGGGTTCACCTGGGAGCATGGGGATGTTCGTCCCCACCCTGGGCACAGTGTGACCGTCCGTGGGCTCAGGGTGGGGGGGGGGGGGG
>NW_010434557.1:0-202 GCF_000710305.1 Buceros rhinoceros silvestris | reverse complement strand
TGAAAACTTCAGTGGGTTAGGAGCTGCTTTACATGCAGCTCAGCTGTCTCATCTCAGCAGCAGCTACCTCCATGGGCAAGAGAAAGTGCACAGTGAAGCACAGCCACCCTACAGCTACAGGATTCTGCCCATGTGGATGAGATAACCTCCTTTGCCCACTTTTGTAAAATACTGCAAGATTTATGCTTTTCAGTATCTGCCC
>NW_010434556.1:0-203 GCF_000710305.1 Buceros rhinoceros silvestris | reverse complement strand
AGAGAGAGAGATATGAAAGGACTGTAGTAAATTTTGGTTGAAAGGTAGCTCTGTTGCAGTGTTAGACTAATCTACTCAATTAGGAAAGAGAGGAGCACCTCACTTTTTGGGGAACATGTTAATCTGTCAGACTCCTTTTCCACTTGTTTTTGCAACACAAAAATAATTCTCCAGCTAAGTATTTTCGTAAAGAAACCATTGCA
>NW_010434555.1:0-203 GCF_000710305.1 Buceros rhinoceros silvestris | reverse complement strand
GCTCGCGGCTCGGGAAGTGGAAGGCAGCAGAAGCGGGTGGAGGGACAGCAGAGATGGCAGGGACTCTTGAGCCCTCCTCTGCCCTACCATGTTGGCTCTGGTCCTGGCACCTGTTGGCTGGGGAGCCCACCCAAGCGCCAGGCAGGAGAGGGGCCATGCTCTCTGCCGTACGTCCCGTGGGAGCCCCGGCAGTGTGCTCAGGG
>NW_010434554.1:0-202 GCF_000710305.1 Buceros rhinoceros silvestris | reverse complement strand
TTTTTTCTGAGATAGAAGGTGGCTTTAAGAAAATCAAGGATTTTGTTAGATAGTTTCTTTCTCCCATTATATATTTATTTTTGTTTCATTGTCACTAGCTAACTCTATTTCAGGCAGCCAAGAGTGAATGTTGTGTGGCCATTGCCTATTGCTGTGACAGACAGAAAGAGATTTACTGTTCACATAAATAAAACATGAAGAA
>NW_010434553.1:0-203 GCF_000710305.1 Buceros rhinoceros silvestris | reverse complement strand
CGCCAGCCGTCCTGCTAACGGCCCCAGTGCCTTCTCCAGCAGGAGTGCTGGCCCCGACCCCGGTGGCCAGGAGGGCGCTGGCACTGCCCTTCGCTTTAAGGCCTCCTTAGGGTGCTACCTCTGTGTCGGTCTGCAGCTGTGAAGGCGATTCTTGCAGTACAAGACTCTCCAATTCTGCCTTCTCAGGCGGGGGTAGAAAGTGC
>NW_010434552.1:0-202 GCF_000710305.1 Buceros rhinoceros silvestris | reverse complement strand
GTGGCTTGTGTGAGAAGCTGCTAGAAGCTTCTGTTGTGTCTGACCAGAGCCAGTTCCAGATGGCTCCGAGACAGACCTGATGCTGGCTGAGCCCATCAGCAACAGTGGCAGCAACTCTGTGATAAGGTATTTAAGAAGTGGGGGGAAAAACTGCAGCTGGAGATAGAGGAATGAGAATATGTGGGAGAAACAACTCTGCAGA
>NW_010434551.1:0-202 GCF_000710305.1 Buceros rhinoceros silvestris | reverse complement strand
GGTGACGGTGGTCGGTGCCTGGACCCCAGCCCCGCTGAGCCCCGTCCCTGCAGCGCTTCTTCCAGGTGGTGAGCTACATGGTGGACGCGGAGAACCGGGACAAGTGGGAGGATGCTCAGCAGGTGAGTGGCACGGGGCACGGGCGGGTGGCCGAGGCAGCCAGGATGCCTCCACCATGGAGCCGCATCCCTGCAGGTGCGGA
>NW_010434550.1:0-202 GCF_000710305.1 Buceros rhinoceros silvestris | reverse complement strand
CATGGCAAACTGCCTTGAAAACCACAGTCATCGACATGGAGGTTGGGGAGTTCCGGGGCCACAGGGTCTCTGTGTGGGACCTGCTCCATTCCAAGTACATCCCTGAGGAGAACAGAAAGGAGCTGCTGGAGCTGTACCAGGCAGGAGAGCTGACCCTGGAGCAGGTGAAAACCGTGGTCAGCACCATCGTAACCAAGGCAGA
>NW_010434549.1:0-202 GCF_000710305.1 Buceros rhinoceros silvestris | reverse complement strand
AGTTTGAAATTAGAAAGCTGGAATTTCCAAACTTTTTTTTCCTTTGCAACTTTCTGTAGCCTTGAGGAGCATGTGAACCCACCTGAGGGCTACACAGAAGAGTTTTAAGTGATTCAGTTGGGCGTGTTCAGGGTTGTTCAGGCTTTTTAGGAAAAAGAAGACAAGTGAAACACAGGTTTTAAATTAAAAGGGTGGAACAAAA
>NW_010434548.1:0-202 GCF_000710305.1 Buceros rhinoceros silvestris | reverse complement strand
CTACAGGCCTCCAACTAGACACTGCACTGCTGATCACAACCCTCTGAGTCTTGTCCTTCAGCCCACCTCCTGGTCCACTCACCCAGCCCACCCTGCCTGAGCTTCCCCAGGGGGATCTGGTGGGAGACAGTGCCACTTGATTTCATTTCATTACCTTTTGTCAGCTGCAGATGCAGGAGCTGCCCCTGCGGCAGGGCCCCGC
>NW_010434547.1:0-202 GCF_000710305.1 Buceros rhinoceros silvestris | reverse complement strand
AAACCCCAGAGCGAGGTGGTCAGCGGGGGAGCCTGGGGCTATGGGAGGGGGTGGCATCACGTCCCCCCTATGCCCCACGGCTGAAGTGCCGTGGCTGTGGGACCGGAGCTCGTGGTGCAGCTGCTGGGCTGTGGGGTCCCCCCGGGGCTCTCCCAGGGTGTGCCAGGGCTCAGCGCTGGCACCATGGCAGGGGCGGCTGTGC
>NW_010434546.1:0-202 GCF_000710305.1 Buceros rhinoceros silvestris | reverse complement strand
TGCGGGATGGATGAGGGCAAGTCCAGCGCCAGGAGCAGCTCAGCCATCCCTCGCAGGTGGCAAGCCCATCCCTCCTTTTACCGCACGAAGGGGGAAAGAAGTCACCCCAAGGCTGGGGCGGGGACCCGCAGGGAGGGCAGGGACCCGCAGGGAGGGGAGCCAGCGCAGCCGCCCCCGGGGGTGGACCCGCTCTTGCCGGCAC
>NW_010434545.1:0-202 GCF_000710305.1 Buceros rhinoceros silvestris | reverse complement strand
GATAAAGAAAGGGAATAAATTCCCGGGGATGTCCAATCTCCAGCTGCATGGTACTACTACGGCAATCTGCTTCTTGTTTTATCCAGACTCCTTGTTCCTCTGGGAACCAGAGCAGCAGTTCTGGGGTGGAAAGCAGCAGGATGCATTCTCTGATGCCTGCTCTGTGTCTTCTCTAGGTCTGGTGATGATTGGCGTGATCATT
>NW_010434544.1:0-202 GCF_000710305.1 Buceros rhinoceros silvestris | reverse complement strand
GGGGTGTCCCGGGAACAGCTGGGTTCCCTGCGGGCTCCTTCCTCAGGCCTCCCTGGTGGGCTGGAGGCCGGCGTGGGATGGACTGGTGCGCAGGAACAAACTGGGAGCCCCAAGGCCGGTGCTGGTCGCAGCAGCCGGGCTGGAGGGGGCCGGGGCAGGTACCCCCGCTGGGGAACAGCCCGTGTACTGTGCCCCCTCGCCC
>NW_010434543.1:0-202 GCF_000710305.1 Buceros rhinoceros silvestris | reverse complement strand
CTCCTTTCAGGTAGCTGTAGAGAGTGATGAGTTGTCCACTGAGTCTCCCTTTGTCCAGGCTAAACACCACCAGTTCCCTCAGGCTTATGGGGCCTTCACTCTACTCCCCATCTCTGACTTCAGGTGCAAGGAGGTGGGCACTCAGAGAACTGGTCTTACCATTAAAGACTAAGGCAAAGAAAGCATTCAGTACCTCAGCCTT
>NW_010434542.1:0-202 GCF_000710305.1 Buceros rhinoceros silvestris | reverse complement strand
CTGCTGGAGGATTTGGGATTGGTGGAACTGCAAACTTTTTTCAGGAGCTCTTTTTATCAATTCTTTTGTATTATATGACTAGTGAGGGTATTTTAAGGCACTTTATTTACCAGAATTAATCACAGACTTTTCCTGTAAAAGCAATGGCATAACTACTGCCTGCTGTCTGAGCATGCGTTGTCACCGAATGTCATCACTCGTG
>NW_010434541.1:0-202 GCF_000710305.1 Buceros rhinoceros silvestris | reverse complement strand
AGCACGTTCCAGAGCAGCAGCCAGGCCGGGTAGGCGCCCAGGGCGAGGGCCGGGCAGAGGAGGGCCCCGTACAGGTGGTGCTGGAGCATCCCCTGCCCCAGCGCGCTCAGGAAGAGCTGCCAGCCCTCGGCCGGCCCCGCCGGCATCTCCAGCAGCTCCCGCTCCAGGAAGATCCCCAGCAGCAGCGTCACCGCCGGCGTCG
>NW_010434540.1:0-202 GCF_000710305.1 Buceros rhinoceros silvestris | reverse complement strand
GTAATTTTACTACTAGACAACTAACATAACGGTAGCAGTAAATAAAGGGTAAAGGCTAAAAAACCAAACACCTCACATTTAGCTGGATCAATATTAAAGCCAGAACTTATTTAATTCAGAATATATATTACTATGCTTTACAACATGAAGTCTTCTCAGTTCACATTTGACAAATGTCTACGCTGCTTCTAGTATGAGAATC
>NW_010434539.1:0-202 GCF_000710305.1 Buceros rhinoceros silvestris | reverse complement strand
GGACTATGGGGGCGATGCCGCTGTGGTGGTTGGCCTTGGGAGGGACCTGCCCTGGCACCTCCCTCCCCAAAAAGCCCTGGGGGGGGTCACGTCTCCATCCTGCTGGGTGATGGATCCTGCCCCAGCTCAGCAGCTCTGTTAAAAGGCGATTTCCAGCTTTTTTTTTTTTTTGCGGCCAGGGGGGGGGGGCGGGGGTGCGAGG
>NW_010434538.1:0-202 GCF_000710305.1 Buceros rhinoceros silvestris | reverse complement strand
GTCATCGCAGGAGGGTCGCTGTGCTCTGACGGTGCCCAGATAACACTGAGAGCTGCACATTCGAGTGATGCTGACACATACGTGGCGTTTTCAGAACAGGCCCCAGAGAATCATGGCCCTGATCTGCAGCTTCTGTGTCTGTTTTCGGGTTGCCTGGATTTGCCGTTACCCTTCTTTGTCAGACAGCTGTTAGATCGTGCGG
>NW_010434537.1:0-202 GCF_000710305.1 Buceros rhinoceros silvestris | reverse complement strand
TTTGTCCTGTGATTTGGCCCTGCCTCAGCCACACAGGTGAGATTGCATCACTATTATACATCAATTATTGCAGGCCATTGCAGTTAGTGTGTTTACCAGCATGTAGCAGTTTGGGAAACTTTTCCTGTTTAAGAAGGTTCATTTTAAACCGACCTATTGGAATATTCCTTTCCATGTCACGTCCAGCGCACCTCATAGGTTG
>NW_010434536.1:0-202 GCF_000710305.1 Buceros rhinoceros silvestris | reverse complement strand
CAATGCTCCAAACCTCCACTGTTTGCCTTGAACTTCAACCACGTGCCTTGTCTCAACCATTTGCCTCAAACCTTGAACGTTTTTGCCCATTAGTTGATCATTCGACCCAAATCTCAATTGCTTTTTGCTCCAAACATCCGTATCTCGACCTCTTTCACCTCTTTTGTCCCACGTATCAACCATTTGCCCCAAACCTCGACCA
>NW_010434535.1:0-202 GCF_000710305.1 Buceros rhinoceros silvestris | reverse complement strand
TGTCCCTGCTCATTGCAGAGGGGGTTGGACTTAGATGACCTTTGCTGGTCCCTTCAAACCCAAATTCTGTGATTCCATGATTCCATGGAATATATACTACATTGCTTCTGTAAAGAGAGTAACTCTGTGAACAGTAAGTGAGGTTATTGAAATGAAATAGGTGTTGGATACAGAGTAACAACATGATCAGCAAAAAAAAAAA
>NW_010434534.1:0-202 GCF_000710305.1 Buceros rhinoceros silvestris | reverse complement strand
TACTGTCGTTGGATTTTTTTTTTCTGTTTTAGTAAGGGAGCTTTCCCAGATTTGGAAGCACAACTGGTTATTTTGGTTTGATTGACAAGTGATGTCATATCGTTAAGGGAGGGGGGGAGACGACAACATGTTTTAGCAACAGTTAGTAGCGCCATGTGATGGAGTTGACACCTATGCCCGGGCAGCGCCGAAGACAGAAAAC
>NW_010434533.1:0-202 GCF_000710305.1 Buceros rhinoceros silvestris | reverse complement strand
TAGGAATTGCCCCTCATTGCGTTTGCTGAGGAAGGACCCACTCAGAGTCACATGGGCACATCAGTGGTGCTACCTGAACACTCAAAACTTTCCTGAGCCTGTCCACCTACAGAGCACATGTAGAGGTTGAGTTCTACTGGCTATTGATCTTCTAAGACTGACTTTAGCACCCAAACGTTTATCTCTTGATCTAAGCATGGGG
>NW_010434532.1:0-202 GCF_000710305.1 Buceros rhinoceros silvestris | reverse complement strand
CGGAGCAGCGGGTGTGCAGAGGTTCACAAGGGCTCAGCTCCCCCATCGCCGGCTCAACCTGACCCCCCCTCCCACATGATGGAGCAGCTGAACATGAGCTGTCAGAAACTTGGCAGGACCCCGACGTCCTTGTGCAATAACTCAAATGTCCTCATTTCTGCAGCCCGCGCTGGCGGGGGGACGGGCGAGGTTTGCTGCGGCC
>NW_010434531.1:0-202 GCF_000710305.1 Buceros rhinoceros silvestris | reverse complement strand
TGTGGGGCCTGCTCAGGAGGGTCCTTGGGAGGGTGGTGGGTGCTTGGAGTTGGGGGGGGACTGTTCCTTGGGTGTCATGTCCCCTGATAGCTGGTCCCTGTCTTCTCATTGGTGATTAACTAGTTCCTGATAAGTCGTAAGTGAAGGCCTTGTCCTTGGGAAGCAGGTGGCCTGGGCAAAACAGGCAGCCTGGAATCAGGGT
>NW_010434530.1:0-202 GCF_000710305.1 Buceros rhinoceros silvestris | reverse complement strand
ATGCTGCCCTGCGTGAACGCGTGCCCCGCAGGGCTCCCCTGGTTGCCGTGCCCGCAGCTGAAGCCGCGGCTCCGGCGAGATAGGGTTACGGGGAGGCAGGGGGGAGCCCATATGCTCAGCACCCACCGGCGGGGCTGCTGGGGGGCCTCACCTGGGCCTCCAGCCGGGACGGGGGGACCGGGGACCCGCATTGCTCCCGCCG
>NW_010434529.1:0-202 GCF_000710305.1 Buceros rhinoceros silvestris | reverse complement strand
TTTCAGTGATGATCTGTGGTTCTCATTGTTTATGAATTAAATTAATTTTCATTCCCACCCTATTCAGGCCTGCTGCTTTCCTTGCCCATGTCGTAAGTGGCGTTGTTAAAGCCTTCCATGATTTTCCCAGATGGAAAACTTAAGTTCTTTTGTTTAGCTCTTGGAGGAGCTAAACCTCCCCTGAGGGTAAATTGTCCCTTTT
>NW_010434528.1:0-202 GCF_000710305.1 Buceros rhinoceros silvestris | reverse complement strand
TGACTCCCCGTAGTGGTGCGGAGGGACAGAAATCCCTGGGTGAGCTGGAGGCTCTGAGGTGGGAAGATGAGGGGAGCGTTCGCAGCCACCACCTTGGACACGGGTGTTGTCCCCCACCATAAAGTGCTTTTTTCGGCTCGGCAAGTGCATCTGTTGGGGTTTTTAGGCTGGCCCGCGCCTTGGTCCCTGCTTTTTTGGGCTC
>NW_010434527.1:0-202 GCF_000710305.1 Buceros rhinoceros silvestris | reverse complement strand
TAACCGGTCCCTCTCCTCCCTCCCCGACTGCTGCTGTGGCTGCAGGGACAGGTAAGGGGGTGTAGGACCGGGGCTCTGCGCAGGGAGTGGGGGGCTGCCCCTGCTGGGGTCTCACTGCCTTGCTCCTGGCCTTGCAGGGACTTTGCTTTTGTGGCCAGCGACCAGGACCACTGTGTCCTACAGTGACCTGTCTTCCCATGCA
>NW_010434526.1:0-202 GCF_000710305.1 Buceros rhinoceros silvestris | reverse complement strand
TTGAATAAAAATGTCATAGGAACTTGAAGGGACAATCTTGGTGACAAACTGTGGAGTGACATGCCAAGGTCAGAGGAGGGGGTGTCAGCGAGTGCCCTCAGCCTCTCGCTCGGGGATGAGCCTGGGGCTCCGTAGCAAACACCTCCAAGGACTGTCCCAAGAAGGTGATATGGCCATAGCCCTGCTGAAGGGCCTCTACACC
>NW_010434525.1:0-202 GCF_000710305.1 Buceros rhinoceros silvestris | reverse complement strand
CAGTTTGGGTCAGCTGTCCTGGCTGTGTCCCGTCCCACCTTCTTGTGTACCCCAGCCTACTGACTGGCAGGGCAGTTGGAGAAGCTGAGAAGTCACTGCTTTAGCATAAACACTGCTTAGCAACAACTAAATCATCAGCGTGTTACCAATACGATTCTCATCCTAAATCCGAAACACAGCACTGCACCAGCTGCTAGGAAGA
>NW_010434524.1:0-202 GCF_000710305.1 Buceros rhinoceros silvestris | reverse complement strand
CATCCGGGTTGAGGTTCTGAGCCAGCAGCGCTGCGGGGAACCGACGGCTGAGCCGAGGTGCAGGGAGCCCGGCAGCACTGCCCACGCGCCCCTGCCACCTCAGGGGACCAGTCCCAGGGCACCCTCCCCCTGCACCCAACAGAGGGGGCCCCACCACCGTATGGGGCACCCAGACAAAGATGGCAAGGACCCCGGGTGCTCA
>NW_010434523.1:0-202 GCF_000710305.1 Buceros rhinoceros silvestris | reverse complement strand
TGCTCATCCCACAGCTGGACAACTTGTCCAGCAGGATGCTCTGAGGGTCAGTGTCAAAAGTTTTACTAAAATCCAGGAAAACAAGATCCCCAGCCTTCCCTTCATTCAGTGGGTGTTTGACCTTATCACAGAAGGATATCAGATCAGTTAAGCAGGACTTCCCCTTTGTGAACCCATGTTGACTGAGCCTGGTTATTGCATT
>NW_010434522.1:0-202 GCF_000710305.1 Buceros rhinoceros silvestris | reverse complement strand
GGGTTCTGGTTGGGGGGTTGGTGTGTTTTTCTCTTCTCTGCTCACGGCAGAAAAGTGTCGGTTGCCTTCACACAGCGCCGCATTCTCCAAACCCCGCGCTGCAGCCACGGGCTTTCACGCTGCCGAGTCCTGCTTCACACAGGCAGCCCCGGCGCATCCCAGAGTGCCGCTAGTTCTATGGTTGGGGGCGTGGGTGTGGTGC
>NW_010434521.1:0-202 GCF_000710305.1 Buceros rhinoceros silvestris | reverse complement strand
GCCTGTTTGCTGTCAATCTTTGCATTTAGTGCTTGTCATAAAATCACTGTAATCATTTCTTCTTTTTTCGGAAGTGAACATGTAATGATCACACACCCTGTAGCTGGAGAGGTATTCCTGAGAAGGGCTGCCGTCCAAGAGCTTTCGCTTGCTCTGCTTCCTGCCTGGAGAAGACATGGCCTCATGGAGCCAGCACCTGGTG
>NW_010434520.1:0-202 GCF_000710305.1 Buceros rhinoceros silvestris | reverse complement strand
GCGGCAGGAGTGTTCCCCGCGTCCCTCCCTGTTCCGTGGTGGGGGATGAGGAGGGGTGGCTCGTGGGTGCGTTCCAGAAGGCTGGAGCTCCCCTGGCTCCACGAAAAACGGGGGAAGGATCCCACCAGAACCAAGATCTCAGCCAAGTTTTACCCGTTTGGCCCCAATATAAATTATATCACCCAAAATGTGCCCCAGGGGA
>NW_010434519.1:0-202 GCF_000710305.1 Buceros rhinoceros silvestris | reverse complement strand
ACCCTAATTAGTTAATTGCCCACCCAAATTATTACTGCCATCCTTAATTAACCCCCATCCTTAATTAACTCCCATCCTAATTAACCTCCACCCTAATTAATTAACCCCCCGCCCTAATTAATTAACTGCCTACCCAAAATTATTACCCCCATCCTTAATTAACCCCCATCCTTAATTATCCCCTTCCCCAGGCCATCACCGT
>NW_010434518.1:0-202 GCF_000710305.1 Buceros rhinoceros silvestris | reverse complement strand
CACAGCCAGCTTGTGTCCATCGCTCCGTCGGTGGGAGGTGCTGGGCTGGGGTTTGCCTCAATCTGCTGATCTTACGCCCAGCAAAGTTTGGGGGATGCACCACGGGAAGGCCATGGCCCTGAGGCACGCAGCATCTCCACCGCCCCAGAACCGGGTATTTGGCGATGCCAAGTGCTCCTGCCAGGAGATTTTGTTTCTGACT
>NW_010434517.1:0-202 GCF_000710305.1 Buceros rhinoceros silvestris | reverse complement strand
GAGGGGTTCGGGTCAGCCGCAGAGCGGGGAGGCGAGGCCGGGAGCAGCTCCTCAAAGCATTCGGGAGTGCCCCTG
This sequence comes from Buceros rhinoceros silvestris, assembly GCF_000710305.1. Classification (NCBI taxonomy): domain Eukaryota; kingdom Metazoa; phylum Chordata; class Aves; order Bucerotiformes; family Bucerotidae; genus Buceros; species Buceros rhinoceros. The sequence continues at coordinate 127 of NW_010434517.1, read as the reverse complement.
ATCCTCATCCCCCACCAAAGTGTCCCAAGCCCCCGTGGGACAAGAAGGGGGGGCGGGGGGGGTGGCAGCTGTGGCCCAGGGCTGCTCGACATGGCCTTGGCTTGTGGTGGCAAGACCAGGGCAGCGG
>NW_010434516.1:0-202 GCF_000710305.1 Buceros rhinoceros silvestris | reverse complement strand
GACTGGCTGGTTTACGGTCTTTGTACATCCTACGCCAGTCACACGGTCAGCAGCTTATCACAGGTGCACAGGAGGGTCCAGGCCATTCCAAGGAGAGCGAGAGTTGTGGAAACGTACCTCTGGATCTCAGAAAGCCTCCAAAGATCTGGTGGATGATGGTAGTCCATTGAGAAGGGATGTCCAAGCTGGAAACAAACCATAA
>NW_010434515.1:0-202 GCF_000710305.1 Buceros rhinoceros silvestris | reverse complement strand
AGCAGCTCGATCCAGGCTGCAGCAGGACGTTGTTTCTGCTCAGCCCAGACAAGCTGCAACCCGGCACTCAAGGACGATGCAGCAACGAGTTCATTAACTGCAACGACACCTCGGCGAGCACATTTGCTGGCAGATTACAGGGCCCAAGTGATAAGCCTGATCTCAAATTACCAATAAGCAGATATTTAATTACAAACAGTTA
>NW_010434514.1:0-202 GCF_000710305.1 Buceros rhinoceros silvestris | reverse complement strand
GGAGTTTGGCCTTTACTGCCTTTTAGTAGTTCATAGTTTTTAAAGGCACAGGATTTCAGTGGAAAGTATTACAGCATCCATACAAATGTGTGGGATAAAATGGTGGGTGCAGCAGCACAATCCAGGTTGTGTCTGTGAGTGACCTTCAAGAACTTCAAGGCTGACTACTTCTTTAGCTAAAGAAGGTGACTTCATCCGTGTG
>NW_010434513.1:0-202 GCF_000710305.1 Buceros rhinoceros silvestris | reverse complement strand
TGGGGAATCACCCAGTGCGGTCACAACCTGAATGGCCCTGACCTCCCCGCCACTGCCACCTTCAGGAGTTGAAAACAACCGGTGAGAGCAGCGCGGGGGCAGCCTTTCAGCTTGAGCAGGTTTTGCCTTTAGTGAAACCTGCAGCTTTATGTGAGAAGACCTTGGGGAGGGCCAGGCCAGCCCCAGCCCTGCAGGGCAGCTG
>NW_010434512.1:0-202 GCF_000710305.1 Buceros rhinoceros silvestris | reverse complement strand
AGATCCGGGAAAAGGCCAATGCTTATGCCACCTGCTAGGGACAGTCAGCAGAGCCCGGGGCTGGGGGCCACGGTCCGGTCCTACCCTGCAGCCCAACCTCGCAGCCCCGGGGTCCCGTCCCCTCTGCGGGCTCCTGTAGTGCGGGTGTGCCTGCAAATAAAGCCCTGAACAGCAGCTGCCCGTGTCTGGTGCCTGCCTGCCC
>NW_010434511.1:0-202 GCF_000710305.1 Buceros rhinoceros silvestris | reverse complement strand
ACTGGAACCAAACAGCCTACACCAGGGGTGCTGCCTGGCTCTGCTACAGAGCATGGCAGAGGCCTCGCTCACTGAGAAGTTCCAGTTTTTCTAGAGACGGGCAGAAAAAGCTGCTATCAACTTAGAGAAGAGTAAAATCCCCTGGTGAGCAGCGGCAGCACTCCTCCGGGAAGCGGAAGGGTCCTGGTCCTGGTGAGAAGCA
>NW_010434510.1:0-202 GCF_000710305.1 Buceros rhinoceros silvestris | reverse complement strand
GGACCAGCGTGTGGGAGGGCAGCGCTTCACCCCTGGGAGGCCTGAGTCAAAGCAGCGTTTCCCAGCACCCCCGGAGCTGCTCTCCCCCCTTCGCACACATTTCTGCAGAGTAGCATCTCCCGGGGGCAGTGGGAGGCTCTGAGAGTCCAGGGCGAGAGGCAAGGGGGCGCTGGAGAAAGCAGCAGCTCGGCCCATGGATGGG
>NW_010434509.1:0-202 GCF_000710305.1 Buceros rhinoceros silvestris | reverse complement strand
CCTGCTGCTTAGACGAGTGTGATAGTCAATTGCCCAAACTAGTCTGGGTTATAAACTCTAATTACTACCGGGATATTATTAGAAAATAAATGATCTAGGTTTCCTAAAACCTGAAATTCCCTTGAGGACTACCATATAGCAGTTTCTCAATGCTACCAAGATTTAGTGATACGGGGTCGGGGGGGTGGGAGTGGGGGTGGGG
>NW_010434508.1:0-202 GCF_000710305.1 Buceros rhinoceros silvestris | reverse complement strand
CCAGCAGCTGCGGATGCATGTTGTTGATGGACTGGAAGAGGGACAACACGGCGGAGTCATTGGTGATGCTGCGGCCCCGTATGTGGTTGCTCTTCATGCGGTTGACAAACGTGGTGACCGCGTTCTGCAGCGCCTTCAGGAACTGCTCATGGTTCTCCTCGGACTCGCCGTTCTGGTACTGCTGCTGGAGGGACAGGGCAGC
>NW_010434507.1:0-202 GCF_000710305.1 Buceros rhinoceros silvestris | reverse complement strand
CCTCCCTTGATGCTTTCTTTCTCTTCCCCCAAGCACACAAAAGAGTTTTCTTGTGATCTTTATGGGGGAAGGGGTAAACCAATGAGAAGCCGAGGCATGTCAATCAACCACCCCTGTGTATAAAGGTATAAAAAGCCTTAATCTGCAGTTTTCCCCAGGGTGCATGCACATTTGATTCCTGCCCAGGACAGAGAGAGAGAGA
>NW_010434506.1:0-202 GCF_000710305.1 Buceros rhinoceros silvestris | reverse complement strand
TTGGCAAGTAACATTGTGAGCTACATGCTACGTTCTGTTCTTCCATACCCTGTTGGTAGAAAAGCAACCTGCAAGGTAGCCAATCTAAGTAACCTGGCTTGGATCACTTACAGAAACTGCTACACATCTTGATTATTAATATGACCTACAAGGAACAAATGTTACTGTGCGCTTAGCTCCATCTCTTCAAGAAGCGAGCGCT
>NW_010434505.1:0-202 GCF_000710305.1 Buceros rhinoceros silvestris | reverse complement strand
CTGCGCAGGGTGGACACTGGGCAGTGCACTCCTGGGCTCACCAGCCGTTACCTCGGCTCTGTGAGGACGTCAATGACACATTTCCTCTGAGGTCCCACCGTGGTCCAGTTCTTGGCCAGGCTCACCATGGCCCCAGCGTCCAGCAGGCCGTAGCCATAGGAGTGGCTGACTGTGGACAGAGCCAGGGGTCAACGCTGCTCCT
>NW_010434504.1:0-202 GCF_000710305.1 Buceros rhinoceros silvestris | reverse complement strand
GGGGAGAGTGCCACAGTGCCCACAACAGGGGATGACAAGGGGGTCTGTCTCTTCTGATTCATGTCTTCCTTCAGCCGATCTGAGTTTAATTTGTATTCCTGGGAGAATGTAGTTTTGAGGACAAGAAAGCATGGAGAACAGCCACAAAACCCATGGGCCCCCAGACCTTGTTCTGTACAGTGCCAATGAACTCTACAATGTC
>NW_010434503.1:0-202 GCF_000710305.1 Buceros rhinoceros silvestris | reverse complement strand
TTCGCTCGCGTGTCTGTAATTAAACTCAATCTCTGGGTGAATACAACAATGTGACTGCACAGAATAATTCCTGGAGATCCTGACGCCGAGGAGGAGTGTGGCCTGTGAGCAGCCCATTCACGCCTGGCTTTCTATAAATACTTTACTATGTGGCACTAAGAAAACTTCAAGCCCCTTTTCCTACCCCCCCCCCTTTTTTTTT
>NW_010434502.1:0-202 GCF_000710305.1 Buceros rhinoceros silvestris | reverse complement strand
TGACAATAAATTAAACTAATTTTCCTCAAGCCAAGCCTGCTTTGCCTGTGACGGTAAAAAATAAGTGATCTCCATCTCTTTATATTGACCCATGAGCTTGTCAGTTTTATTTCCCTCCCCTCCCCGTTCTGTCTAGGAGGGGGTGAGACCATGAGTGGGTGGGCATCTGGCAGCCTGCGAAGGTCAACCCACCACAACTGGG
>NW_010434501.1:0-202 GCF_000710305.1 Buceros rhinoceros silvestris | reverse complement strand
TGCTCCTCTACAACGTTCTCCTCAGCTGGTGGAGCTGATGGATGGAGCCTTGTGGGGTGATGGCATCTAAAAGATCATGGTCAACAGCTCCATGTCCAGATGGGGACCAGTGACAAGCAGTGTCCCTCAGGGGTCCTTACTGGACCCTGGGACCCTTCCATCTCTTAGATGGTGGGACTGAGGGCACCTTGGTGGGTTTGGG
>NW_010434500.1:0-202 GCF_000710305.1 Buceros rhinoceros silvestris | reverse complement strand
CATCTACCCTCTTTTCACTGGTGTCCTCCGTGGTCAGCCGGTTCAGCTGGGTTGTTCTGAACAGCCTGCCCGTATCTACCTGTCACTCTAGCTGGGTGTGCATTTCAGAGGCTGAAGACTGGTCGAATATGCTGTGAATTCCCCCAGGCTAAAGAATGGCCAAAGATGTCATGGATAGTGTATATACACACACGCACACACA
>NW_010434499.1:0-202 GCF_000710305.1 Buceros rhinoceros silvestris | reverse complement strand
CACACGCTGATCCCTGGCAGAGCGGAATCCCTAATCCCGGTGGAGACTTCTCTGTGCTGTCTCTCGGCCTTGCTTTTGGAGTGGAGTTTTACCAACAGCAGTTAAGTAAAATAAATAAAAAGGCCTGTGCTTGCCAGTGCTCGCGAGGCTGAGCCAGGAGATTGGCAAAGCGGCACCATTAATTACAGCTCGGGGCCACTGC
>NW_010434498.1:0-202 GCF_000710305.1 Buceros rhinoceros silvestris | reverse complement strand
TCTGGTACAGCACGATTTTTGTCCTGCAGCTGCAGACACTTACTTGCCTAGTGCACAAATAATTCCATTTCGCGTGGAAAAGCACTTCCACATACGAGCAGCAGAAACCAGGCACAGGTGCAATGAACAGGAAATGCAAAACAATACTAATAACCTGAGCAACGAGTGTGTGTTTGTTGAGGATTGCCGTGATATTGGACAC
>NW_010434497.1:0-202 GCF_000710305.1 Buceros rhinoceros silvestris | reverse complement strand
AACCAAAACCAGAAACATGCTGGAAATAATGAAAACAAATGGAAAGTAATATATAAAATTAAAAATATAAATAGGATGTCTGGCTGACTGGTAGAAGAATAGGTCATTTAGGTTACAAAAAGGAATATACATTCAAGAGGTTCTGAACCCAGTGGGGTAACTGATGTTAAACTCATGTTAATAGTTAGGCTAGAATTCTCAA
>NW_010434496.1:0-202 GCF_000710305.1 Buceros rhinoceros silvestris | reverse complement strand
CCAGCATTGGGAATTCAGCTGCTGCTTCCCACGGCTTCGCTTCCGTCGCCTGTGGGTGTGGGGTGAATTGCTCTGAACGGAGCCAGAGGAGCGGGAGGAGTGTGGGGCTGGGGGCCGGGCAGAGGCTTCCAGTGGAGGGTGGGCTTGGTCCGGTGTTGCTGTGGCTGCCCACGATCCTGCAGCATCCCTGTGCCCTGAGGAG
>NW_010434495.1:0-202 GCF_000710305.1 Buceros rhinoceros silvestris | reverse complement strand
GGGGCAGGTGGGTGCCCCCGGACCACAATGTGCCACCACGATGTGCTGTGGGACATGGTGGCCACCGTGCCTGTGCTTGTCCCCGCGCCGGCGCCCTGTGCTGCTCCCCGAGGTTGTCCCCAGGTCCTTCCTGGTGCCTGTCCCATGCCCATCCCAGGGGTGGTGCCAGTCCCCAAAGCCACCTCCATGCCCATACTGGTGC
>NW_010434494.1:0-202 GCF_000710305.1 Buceros rhinoceros silvestris | reverse complement strand
CTGGGTGGGGAAGCCAGACCTGCCCTCCCCCCCTGCCTCTACCTGTCCCCAGGCTCCCAAGCAGACATCCCATAACAAGGGGCCCTTGTCTCCTCCACAATACCCCTCTTCTGGCCTGAGCACCTGCCGGCTGGGCTGGAGGCGGCGCCGGGGGGCTCTGCAGGGCGGCGCCGGGGGGCTCTGAAGGGCCCTTCTGTGCGGG
>NW_010434493.1:0-202 GCF_000710305.1 Buceros rhinoceros silvestris | reverse complement strand
CTCAGAGCCTTCTTTCTCCTTCTCTCCTCCCGTCCTCTCTCCAAGCTCCCGTCACGGGGCTGTTCACCATGAGACCTCGAGGGCGTCTCACAGCTCTCAGGAGAGACGCTGCCAGGACATGCGGCCTTGTTCACTCCTCCATGACGCAGACATACCACACGGGGTGACAGACGCAGACCCCGCGGGGCGTGCTGGCGGTCTG
>NW_010434492.1:0-202 GCF_000710305.1 Buceros rhinoceros silvestris | reverse complement strand
CCGCGGGTCCCGGCACCCCCTGCCAGTCCGACCAGTCCCTACGCAGAACACCCCATTAAGGTGCAGCCCCCGAGGCCGAGATACACATAACTCCCCATCACCATCTTCATCCAAACCCCGAAATGAATTACACCATCTGGATAAACTTGTCCGAGAAGCATTTCTTTACCGCGACCGGAGCCTCTTCGGGCAGGGCTCGACC
>NW_010434491.1:0-202 GCF_000710305.1 Buceros rhinoceros silvestris | reverse complement strand
TGTGTGTCTGTATATTTTGTGTTTATACATATATCCATATTTTGATTTAATGTACCTTGTAATAAGTTCACGCGAATCTTCTGAAATCTGTAATCAAGTTGCTCCTTTACTTGGCTAAATCACTTGTGAGTCCTTAAATTGGTTAATCATTAAGGGCTGCTAAAACTCAACCTTTTGATTTACCTTATACTAGTGATAAATC
>NW_010434490.1:0-202 GCF_000710305.1 Buceros rhinoceros silvestris | reverse complement strand
GGGGATGGAAAAACACGGCGTTTTGATAAAACCCAGCAAAATCCTCTTGTTCCTGCCGTGCTTCCCCAGCCCACATGTGACGGCGAGGGCTCTGCCTGCGCAGGGCCAGCAGGGCAGGCAGGGACCGCGATTGCCTTCCTTATTTTTTGCCGTTGCTTATTTTTAGCGCTGCGTCTTAATATATTGTGACAGTGCCCTGGGA
>NW_010434489.1:0-202 GCF_000710305.1 Buceros rhinoceros silvestris | reverse complement strand
ACTCCAGCCGCAACATCCACTCATGCTCTTGTCACCAACATGGCCACCGAGAGACCTTTGAGAACTCTGACTACATTTACAACGTCTTCAACATCACTCACATCCTTCACTGGTACCAATAAATATTTGTAAATATAAGATGTCAATCCATTTATGAAAGCCCGCAGTGTTCTGCCCTCGGAAGGCACCAAGCGCGTCACGG
>NW_010434488.1:0-202 GCF_000710305.1 Buceros rhinoceros silvestris | reverse complement strand
GCGCCCCAGGAAACGCTGCCAGGAAACACTTCCCGGTAATGAAGGACCACGCTGGGTTTTCAGCCCTGGGCTTGCTGCCCAGCACGGTCCGGCCTCCAAAACAAGGGTGGCAAAGCCCAGCGAAGGTCCCGGCGCAGGGGCTGCCCTCCCGGCATTGCGCCGGTGCCGCCTGGTGCGGGCCCAAACCGGGCAGAACGGGGGC
>NW_010434487.1:0-202 GCF_000710305.1 Buceros rhinoceros silvestris | reverse complement strand
CCCCAGACAATGAAGCAGCCTCTTAAGCGGTAACAACTCTCAGTCTTTGAAGTGACAACAACTGTACTCGAGTCCTGCCCAAGGCGGGGAATTGTGTTCTTGTTTCTTCAGGCTAAGGACAGAGTTAACCAGCTCATATTTGAAGGACAAAAAACCATATCACACATTTCGAAAAGATGTTTTCAGATTTTGTTCTACTTTC
>NW_010434486.1:0-202 GCF_000710305.1 Buceros rhinoceros silvestris | reverse complement strand
TGCCCTCATTGGTCCAGGAATCCCTCGCCATGCCCGTCAGATCAACACTCTGAACCACGGGGAGGTTGTGTGTGCGGTTACCATCAGCAACCCCACGAGACACGTGTACACGGGTGGGAAGGGCTGCGTCAAAGTCTGGGACATCAGCCACCCTGGCAACAAGAGCCCCGTCTCTCAGCTGGACTGCCTGGTAGGTGAACAG
>NW_010434485.1:0-202 GCF_000710305.1 Buceros rhinoceros silvestris | reverse complement strand
TATGAAAATATTTCTTGGCCATATTCATCCATTTTGAGCCTTCTGTCTATATGAGGTTTGTATTACTCTTCTCCATTTGGCAGACTGTCGGGAAGGAGACAACACTCTTAATAGCAAAAGCTTCAACAAAAAATCAAAAGGGAATGAGTCCTTTAACAGACCGAGACTACTATGTTTATGATTCGCTCAAAATCTTTCAGCA
>NW_010434484.1:0-202 GCF_000710305.1 Buceros rhinoceros silvestris | reverse complement strand
TGCTGAAATCAGGAAGGATTTACGCTGCTGGCACAGATCAGAATTTGGCCCTTAAAATAGTTCAAGGAGTTTTAATTAGACCCCAGCTCTGCAGCTGAAGGAATAATTTCCCCGTGTCAATCAGTGCTAAATGTACCTACTCGATCAGGGAAGATGGGCTAAGAGGAAAGTTGCTTAGAAAGTCACTTTTCTTCCGTTCCTC
>NW_010434483.1:0-202 GCF_000710305.1 Buceros rhinoceros silvestris | reverse complement strand
TTCAGTGCTTTCCCATGTAAATAAAAGCTGCCTATCGCCACTGGGTGACAAGCAATTTCCTCCCACTCCCCCACTTGTAAGAGAGGAGAAACGTTACAGGTGATACTGCTTCAGAATGATGTAGAAAACAGCAATATATGCATTTCCCAGGGGGAGAAACAAACAAAACCAAGAAACAAAAAACCAAGACTAGGGAAGATGG
>NW_010434482.1:0-202 GCF_000710305.1 Buceros rhinoceros silvestris | reverse complement strand
CGTCATCACTGAGGAGCTGCTCATGGCTCACTGCTTTTCTGGGCATCTCCCTGGTGGAGTTTCTCCAGCTCTGCACCCAGTATGAAGGCTTCAGGCAGAAAAAAGGGGGTTCTGGGATGCCGTATTTGCCTGAAAGGAAAGCAAAGCAGATGACCTGTCATTAAGCAAAGCCTCAACCAAGACACCACCCTAGTCTGAACAT
>NW_010434481.1:0-202 GCF_000710305.1 Buceros rhinoceros silvestris | reverse complement strand
ATTTCATCATAAAGGATTAGCAATTGTATTATTGAGCATGTGGAAGACACCTTCAGCACAAGCTGAAGGATCTCTGCCTGGCAGACAGGCAGCCTCCACTGAATTCTGGAAGTCAGTCACTTCTGAATTCAATTGCTTGTTTCATTGCTGCTTGCTCTCTTTTCCTTCCTCCCTTATCTCGTTTCCAGTCTGTGTGCTGTAC
>NW_010434480.1:0-202 GCF_000710305.1 Buceros rhinoceros silvestris | reverse complement strand
CCCCGTGGACCCTATAGAGACCCATAGAGCTCCCATAGACCCTATAGAGACCTGCAGACCCCTATAGACCCCCTATAGAACCCTATAGACCCCACAGACCCACCCATAGATGTCTCTATAGACCCCATAGAGCCCCTATAGCTCCTCTATAGACCCCTATAGACCCCTCTAGACCCTATAGACCCCCCATAGACCCTATAGA
>NW_010434479.1:0-202 GCF_000710305.1 Buceros rhinoceros silvestris | reverse complement strand
ATAAATAAATAAATAAATAAATAAATAAAAGGGGAGGTGGGGTTGAAGAAGATGTGTTCTCTGCTTTATGGGAAACAGACTTTTGCAGAGCTTTCCAGGGAAGACAGTCAGGGGACAACTTGCCATTTAAACTGACAGCAAAGACCCTGGAAAAAACATACAGTGATAAACAGCTCAAGATTTTACGAAAAAATAAACGAAA
>NW_010434478.1:0-202 GCF_000710305.1 Buceros rhinoceros silvestris | reverse complement strand
CTCCCCGTCGAACTAGGGCCACTTGCAGGAGCAGCAGCGCTTCCGCGACTCTCCAAGTCTCCTGGGAACCGCTGGTTTTTTGTTTTGGTTTTTTTGTCAAATCGTTGGTGTTCCCAGGACACATCTCAGCTGATGCCACTTGGAGCACTGCAAACGCTGGCCATGTCTCGGAGCTTCTCGGCGTCTGGCGCCACGACCATCA
>NW_010434477.1:0-202 GCF_000710305.1 Buceros rhinoceros silvestris | reverse complement strand
CCACAGAATACCACTAGTGTTTAGCTCACGGGTGGCTGTGGGGGAGCAGGGAGGGCTGCAGTTATCAGTCCCTCTGCAGCAAAGCTATGCCTGGGGCTAGAGCTCTCCCACAGGAAAAACAGGGCAGATTTCTGGGTCAGCAGATTTCTGATGAACTTGCTCTGTTCCTTGAGTTGTGCTGCTACCCAATCAGAGTGCAGGA
>NW_010434476.1:0-202 GCF_000710305.1 Buceros rhinoceros silvestris | reverse complement strand
CGATACCGCGTCCTCACCGCGCTGGTACCATCACAGATCCAAAAGGAAGACGGCCACCTCCCCCAGAAGCCCCAAACTGCCAATGCTAAAGCAAAGCGAGCAGGACACATTAGGAGCCATCCAAGTAAAGAGCCACTTTGGGATGATGCCACTTTGGTGGCCAGAGCTTGACTGTGTTACACCAACCCAGCCGGGCGGGGGG
>NW_010434475.1:0-202 GCF_000710305.1 Buceros rhinoceros silvestris | reverse complement strand
AAAAAGAAAAAAAAAAAGGACCTTTTGGAACGAGCCCAAAGTCAGAGCAGAGAGTGGGCAGTTTTGGCGTACGTTGAGCCCTGAAAATGCCTGGAATTGCCAAACCGAGCTTTTGTATTAGCGGCGTAAGGCTACTCGGGGCACGCAGCGCGGAGGGGCTGGGAGGCCGGGCCGGCGGGGAGGGTTACTGGCGATGGTTAAT
>NW_010434474.1:0-202 GCF_000710305.1 Buceros rhinoceros silvestris | reverse complement strand
CTACTTTAATAACAGGATTCATCTTCCTTCCCCTTCCTCCCCTTCCCCTAAGAAAAAAATCAATTGGAAAAGCTGCTGCACTGCTCTGTACCTCTTCCTTGCTAGGCTTTCTACAGTGAAGCAATTTATGTCAGACTTCAATCAGGCTTATTAAGTCAAAGCTCAACAGAAGCTGCTATGAGAAAACCTAATTTTCAACTCT
>NW_010434473.1:0-202 GCF_000710305.1 Buceros rhinoceros silvestris | reverse complement strand
CTGTGTGCAGGCACGAAATCCCACCTGCACCCACCGTGCTTAACCATTTCCTTCCTGGACACGAGCCCTCCTGGGGTGTCCCGCCTGGGAAATGAAATCAGCTCCGAATGGGAAGTGCAACTGAGCTGGCCCAGCCCAGGAAGAAAAAAAAACAAACAGCAAAAGAAAAACAAGTTCAGAAGCTGGAACAGAAAAGAAAGGT
>NW_010434472.1:0-202 GCF_000710305.1 Buceros rhinoceros silvestris | reverse complement strand
GGCTTGCTGCTTCTTGCTGTCCTGCGACCAGGCCAACAGTCTGCCCTCCAGCTGGGGAGCTGAACTCATTCCCCAGTTACATGGCAATGATGGTAAACACACGTTGGTTCTCTATCTCACACGGCAACAGCCCTTGAGAGTGCTTGAGCCCACCGATATTGGTGCAGTAGAGCCAGCAAGCAAACAAGAGCTTGTTTGTCCC
>NW_010434471.1:0-202 GCF_000710305.1 Buceros rhinoceros silvestris | reverse complement strand
GTGTTAGGTGGGAGCCAGGCCCCTTTACAAATCCCCCTCTCTCCTTTCAGTTGGCCAACGTGAACAAACTGCGGCAGCTACGGCGGAGAGCCAAGCAGCTCCCGAAGGACTGCACCAACAAGAGCAACATAGCTGACCGCCCGGAAGAACACGCCCCTGGCAAGCAGGGGACAGGTCAGCAAGAGAGGAAACCCTGCAAGCT
>NW_010434470.1:0-202 GCF_000710305.1 Buceros rhinoceros silvestris | reverse complement strand
GTCCAGCACAGGACATTTCCTGCAGCTCCCCTGCCACCGAAATCTTGCCACATAACCCACCACATCCCTGCATACATCAGTACCAAAACGTCTCTTCACCATCCCCGAGAGCCACAAGTTTCAAAAATGATCTTTTTCTAGTATTTTAGACCAGACTGAATGTGCTTGTCTAGAAACAAACGGTGCAGTTAGACATTTACTC
>NW_010434469.1:0-202 GCF_000710305.1 Buceros rhinoceros silvestris | reverse complement strand
GAAATGAAGCTGTTGGCTACTGAGGCACATTCACTGTGAGGTTACTGTTTAATCGCAGTTTCCTTGCAGATCATCCCAGGCATGGTTCCCTTATACCAGTTAAAATTATGTCCTCCTGAAACAAAATTTTGCAGTCCTTGGAGCATTTCTGAAACAGAGATTGTAGCAAACTGCCGTGCTGAGTGGGGCTGGACTTCAGAAC
>NW_010434468.1:0-202 GCF_000710305.1 Buceros rhinoceros silvestris | reverse complement strand
CCAGCAGAGGGGTTCCAGCCTGGCAGCATCTTCAGGGTTTATCCACATACAGAAACAACCGCGGTAACATGCTGCAAGGACATCTCGCTCCATCCTGGAGCATCTCCAGGAGAGGAGGGTCACTGCAAGAGCTTCAGCACACAACGGTGGGCACGTGCATGACGAGTGGCAGGGTTTGCCGGGCTTTCTGCCCACACAAGGA
>NW_010434467.1:0-202 GCF_000710305.1 Buceros rhinoceros silvestris | reverse complement strand
TGGCAGCGGGCAGCGGGGGCCAAGCGTCCTGTGGCCGCGGAGCACTAAGCCTGGTTGTTATCTATTATTTGCTAGATGGCACTGAGAGAACCATCTGAGAGGGTTTCTAGGCCTCCAGATCGCGGCACCTGCTGCACAGGTTGGGACACGTGAGCCGTCCTTGTGTCCCCCCCCCGTCCCTGCTCCTGCCGCTTTGCTCACG
>NW_010434466.1:0-202 GCF_000710305.1 Buceros rhinoceros silvestris | reverse complement strand
CCCCCCCCTGCCCCCCCAGCCCATAGCGGGGTCGTACCTGCTGAGGAGGCACCAGGACAGGGAGCCCCTCCGGAGCAGCTGGCACCTCCTGAGCACAAACTCCCCCCGGTTTGTCGTGTCTCGCATGGTTTGGGGTGAGATCTAGCTGGGGCCGCTGGAGGATGGGGGCGCCTCCTTGATGAAGGAATTTCTTTCAGTGAGT
>NW_010434465.1:0-202 GCF_000710305.1 Buceros rhinoceros silvestris | reverse complement strand
AGCCCGTTGTGGGGGAGAAGCCTCGGCAGGAGGATGATTCACCGGCAGATCCTTTTGGAGCAGCATCTCCCTGTGCGCTGCCATCTGCTCTGTCCCTCAGCCCCGTGAAAGAGCAGAGGAGGCAAGTCTGAGCTCCCCGCCCATCCCGCCGGGGCCACGGGCACCTATGGGATCCGCAAGCACCCGCGGGATCCTCAAGCAC
>NW_010434464.1:0-202 GCF_000710305.1 Buceros rhinoceros silvestris | reverse complement strand
CCCCCCGGAGCCCCCCGCCAGCACACACAGAAGAAACAGGGTTGGCATGAGGCCATCGGGATGATTTTACCCTGCAGCCATGGGCAAGAGCACGGGCATGTCCCACCAGCCCAGGTGCCACCCAGCCATGGGGCAAAGAGCAGAGACCCTGGCACTGAGGGCGCCAAGCAGTCGGGTTGACGGCTCGTGGGTGCGGGGTGGG
>NW_010434463.1:0-202 GCF_000710305.1 Buceros rhinoceros silvestris | reverse complement strand
GGAATCGCTCTCTCCAAGACCACCAGTCCGGCTGCCAACTGGTTTGTGAGACTGGGTGCAACGTTCCCACGTCCCAGTCACCGACATGGTCACTGGCCTTCTCTGGGGCTGCCCCGAGGCCACTGTCCCCAGGTCCCACCCGGCTCCATCGCCTGCACCAAAGCTCTGGCAACAGCCCTGTGGGGAGGTGGGTTTCAAGAGG
>NW_010434462.1:0-202 GCF_000710305.1 Buceros rhinoceros silvestris | reverse complement strand
GATGGAGATCAGTGGCAAGTGGTGCCCCTCAAGAGTCTGTCCATATTGAGACCAGTGCTGTTTAATATCCACATCAGTGACAGAGACAATGAGATGACACTAAGCTGAACAGTGTGGCTGACATGCTTGAGGGACTGAATGCCATCCAGAGGAACCCAGACAAGCTGGAGAAGTGGACTCATGTGAACCTCATGAGGTTCAA
>NW_010434461.1:0-202 GCF_000710305.1 Buceros rhinoceros silvestris | reverse complement strand
CAGAGGAGCTGCTCTGCATCCCTGGATGCTGCGGGTGCCAGTGTGCCTGGCGGAGGGTGCCGGCTCATGCACAGGACACACACCTCACTGCACCTGGGAGCTGAACTGCCACGGTCATGAGACACTGCACCTGAGCCAGCAAGTCCACAAACTAACACCACAGAAGGTGCTGCTTCAGTCTGCTGGGAAGCAGCTGGCCTAA
>NW_010434460.1:0-202 GCF_000710305.1 Buceros rhinoceros silvestris | reverse complement strand
AAGTTATTGTGAAGGAGGACTAAGGTACAGAAAAACTAGGCATATCTTGGTAAATCCATTTCCTAGAATTTGAGAGATTAAGGCAGATCACCTGCACTAGCTATAATAAAAGGACGTACCGAGTGATTCTAGTTGTGAAAAAAGCTCAGAAATGTGAAAATGAAGCGATCCATTTGTAATCTAAGAAGAGACAACTTCCTTA
>NW_010434459.1:0-202 GCF_000710305.1 Buceros rhinoceros silvestris | reverse complement strand
GGGGGCCATGGAGGGGGGAGCACCCCGAAGTGGGGGAGGGGGGCAGGAATTTGAGTGGCACCCCAAGGCCTGGGGTGGGATCCAGTTGGAGGAGGATGCTGGTCTCAGTCTGGGGAGGCCCAGGGGTCACTGGGGGGCACTGGGAGGCACTGGGAAGGGGTCTCAAGTGGCCAGGGAGGGCACCTCGGTGTCTGGGGACAGC
>NW_010434458.1:0-202 GCF_000710305.1 Buceros rhinoceros silvestris | reverse complement strand
CCTCGCTCTGACCCCTCCCCCCCCGCAGAGTTCGAGGGTGACGTCAGCAGCGTGGGGGAGGGGCCGCCCCCGGCCAAGGTGATTGGGGTCATTAGCGGTTAATTAGGGGTTAATTAGGGGATAATTAGGAGTAATCAGGTGTTATATGGGGTAATTAGAGATTAATTAGGGGTTAATTGGGGTAATTAGTGGTTCGTGGCGG
>NW_010434457.1:0-202 GCF_000710305.1 Buceros rhinoceros silvestris | reverse complement strand
TGGGGTCGGGCCCAGCCAGTAACAAAGGTCAGATGCTCTCTGTCAACCCCTCCTGCCCAAAGGGGAAGGGAATGAGGGAGAGAGACTTACGGGTTGAAAACTAAAACTGCTGCAATGAAAACAGTAAAACCAGAATGGAATATATATGAATATACACAATAGTTCACTCCAGGACTGAGGAATTTAATAAATCTGGGGAAGA
>NW_010434456.1:0-202 GCF_000710305.1 Buceros rhinoceros silvestris | reverse complement strand
TCCATCAGCAACACCAGCTCCCGCTTACTCACTAAATCCTGTTTGGAATTCAGCGATCAGCACACCGGAAGAACCACGGACTGCAGTCCTGCTGCGGGACAAAGGAGTAATTCATTCATAAGCCTCTCTTCCAGTTGTCTAAACTCTGCACTGGAAGCAGATTAGAATATTCCGTCAGTTTTGCCTCTTCCTATTCAATAAC
>NW_010434455.1:0-202 GCF_000710305.1 Buceros rhinoceros silvestris | reverse complement strand
TCAGCAGGATTTGAATTATTTCCTCCTCTTTCTCAAAGACTTCTTCCACTATATTACCCCTTACGATTATGTCATCAGTGTATTGCAAATGTTCGGGAGCTCCAACCTTTTCTGCTGTAGACCGAAGGAGTATGTGGCAAATGGTGGGACTGTGTTTCCACACGTGGGGCAGTTGATTCCAGGTGTACTGGATGCTTCTCCA
>NW_010434454.1:0-202 GCF_000710305.1 Buceros rhinoceros silvestris | reverse complement strand
CCAGTAAACTCAAGTCTTCTCCCAGCTACCCCAAAGGAAGAAGGACTGCATGGAGGTTTGCTCCAGGACAACTTCTCAGACTGAAAACTTGTGAGGTGACGAACAAAGACTTCGTTTTCTCCGCTCCCGCCCTGGTGGGTCAACTGCGTGGTGGGATTTTTGTTTGTAAACGGGAGATGTGGGTTTGAATGAGGGAGACTAT
>NW_010434453.1:0-202 GCF_000710305.1 Buceros rhinoceros silvestris | reverse complement strand
ACCCTCCCTGGTTGTGAACTTTAAGGTAGCTTACAGGTGTCTTCAGTCAATTATGGCTTTTTACATCTCAATGCATTCTAGTGAGGAAACAGGCATTTTAAGGCTGTCTCACCATTGCCATTAAGCAGGTGGCAGCTCCTTTGCAGAGTACAGGAAAAAAAAAAGAAAAAAAGAAAAAAAACCCAGAAAAAAACAGGAAAAA
>NW_010434452.1:0-202 GCF_000710305.1 Buceros rhinoceros silvestris | reverse complement strand
AGCCCACGTTCACTGCGGCTCCGTCTTGCTTCCACAAAAGTCTCTTGGAAGAGGGAGCTGGAGATCCAAATCATATAAAGTTGAGAGCTGCGAGGTGCTGCTCTGGGCACCGGGAACTGCTCTGAATCATCCCGGTCCTCCTGGTACCCGTTTTCTAGTGGCATCTCTAGTGGGTCTGAACCCACCTCAGCCCAGGGGCCAC
>NW_010434451.1:0-202 GCF_000710305.1 Buceros rhinoceros silvestris | reverse complement strand
ATTCCCTTTCCTGGTAACACCTTCAGCAGGGCTTGGCTGCAACCTGCAAGGGCAACGCGTGGATTTGGCTCTGAAGGTGCCGGGGTGCTCTTTGTTCGGCAGCTCCAATTCAAAGCAAAAGCAACATACGTACCCAGGAGGGAGGCTTGCAAAGGCACTGGCACGTTTTCCCACGGGGGACAGGCACATTGGTGGCCGGGGG
>NW_010434450.1:0-202 GCF_000710305.1 Buceros rhinoceros silvestris | reverse complement strand
TACTCCATAGTTCTTGTAAACTTTGATTCAAGAATGAAATAGTGTGAATTTTTCTTTTAAACAAAACAGCTGGATTTGCCCGGTTTGAGTGCTTTCTCCATAGCTCATGTTTGCTTTCTGCTCTTTACACAGAGATAAAGTTCATATGTAAGACACAACCTTTACCAAGGCAGGAGACCATGTAGGCCTTTGTGAAAAGAAA
>NW_010434449.1:0-202 GCF_000710305.1 Buceros rhinoceros silvestris | reverse complement strand
CAGGGACCCTGGGCACCGGGGCCGGCAGGAAGCCATCGGGGTTTGTCACCAGCTCTTGTGGTTGTGCGCAAGCTGTGAACCAGCTTCTCTAGAGCTTGCTCGTGAGGCAGGAAACCAGGGCAGGCGGTGAGCAAGAGCAAGCGGCGGTGAGCCTGCCCGTGTGCTCGGCTCTGCTCCCCAGAGGGTCACCGTGCTCCGGATG
>NW_010434448.1:0-202 GCF_000710305.1 Buceros rhinoceros silvestris | reverse complement strand
CTGGGCAACCTGGGCCAGTGTCTCACCACCTGTGTTGTAGAAAACTTCTTCCTTACACCCAGTCTAAATCTCCCCTATTTTAGTTTAAGACCACCACCTCTTGTCCTGTTGTAACAGGCCTTGCTGAAAAGACTGTTCCCATCTTGCTTGTAGGCCCCCTTTAAGTGCTGGAAGGCCACGAGAAGGTCTCCCTGGAGCCTTC
>NW_010434447.1:0-202 GCF_000710305.1 Buceros rhinoceros silvestris | reverse complement strand
CCTCAAAAGGTGAGTGGCACTTAAGCTGTTTGTATGGGTTATTCTCTCTGTGGTTTCATCGTCATCAACACGGACAAATTCTTGTTAAATTTAATAAAACTTCTCTGAAATAGAATAACTTCTTTTAAATTTTATTGTCATCAAATCTAAGAACTATTTTTGGCTATACAAACCCCATAATGATTCTCTCCATTAATAATTA
>NW_010434446.1:0-202 GCF_000710305.1 Buceros rhinoceros silvestris | reverse complement strand
CCTTCGTCCATCTGCGTAGCCTCTCCAGATCCCTCTGAAGAGTCTTCCTACCCTCACTACCCTCAGGCAGTTCAACGTTCTCACCCAGCTTGGGTGGAGAGTATCTTGATGAAGTTTGCTGATGATACAAAACTGAGTGGTGAAATGGACACTTCCGGAGGGAGAGCCACCCTGGAGGAAGACCTGGATAAGCTGGAAGAGT
>NW_010434445.1:0-202 GCF_000710305.1 Buceros rhinoceros silvestris | reverse complement strand
CAAGGAGGGGCTGTGGGGCTGGGGCTGTTTCAGCATGAAGCAGAGAAGGTGTCAGGGCACTTCACAGCACACTCGGTGCCTGTGGGGAAGGCATCAAGAGAATGAGGACAGGCCCTTCCCAGCACTGCCTGGTGGGAGGGTGAGGGACAGTGGCATCTCCTGAAACTAGAGAGGTTCAGGTTTGACATGAGGAAGAGAAACC
>NW_010434444.1:0-202 GCF_000710305.1 Buceros rhinoceros silvestris | reverse complement strand
TGTGAACACCACTGTCCGGGCATAGCCACCAGGTAACCCAGCGCGGCACAGCCACGGCGGTGTCCGCCCTAGCCTGCTTAGCGCAGTAAACTGCCCTGAGCACCGTGTCCAGCCAGGATGGAGAAACCTTTCCCTGCGCCCCTGCCCCACCGTCACTCCCCGCGCTGGGGGACACGGGCCTCGCCGGGTACCCGACGGCCAC
>NW_010434443.1:0-202 GCF_000710305.1 Buceros rhinoceros silvestris | reverse complement strand
GTTGGCTCCGGCATCCCCCCGGCGGGGCCGCCTTTGCGCTGGCCGGAGCAGCCTCTGCTCTCCTGCATATGCAAGAGGGAATCGAGACGGACTCGGCACAGCCAGCGACCGGGAACTGCGCTGCCTGACGGGCGGCGAACGGGGACGGGATCCGGACCCGCGGCCAAAGTCCTCCTCCTGCCCCCGCCCCGGGCTGCCGCAC
>NW_010434442.1:0-202 GCF_000710305.1 Buceros rhinoceros silvestris | reverse complement strand
TTTTTTTTTTTTTTTTGGGAAGGTGCCTGGGAAAGGAAGCGATTGTTTGGAGCAGATCTTGATGGCTCCAGGCCCCTCATCGGGGAGATAACCAGGCGCAGCCCCTCTGCTGCAGCCAGCCCCAGCCCGGTCCCGGTGGGAAACATCCCGCTGCAGCTGGGCAGCTGCGGGGGGGCCAAGGGCTCCAGCCCCAAACCCACCC
>NW_010434441.1:0-202 GCF_000710305.1 Buceros rhinoceros silvestris | reverse complement strand
GGGGTGTGTAGGTTGAGGGGGTGCTTTGGGCCCCCCGGCAGCACCCTGCGTTCTTCCAGCCCCAAAGCAGCCAGGGGAGAGACGAGATGATGATGCCGCAACCGCAGCAGTGTTTGCTCCGGCCTCAGTTCCTGCGGGGCGCGGCAAAGGTGCCGGGGCACGGCGCCGGGCGCTGCCGGGAGGGCTCCTGTGGGCCATGCTC
>NW_010434440.1:0-202 GCF_000710305.1 Buceros rhinoceros silvestris | reverse complement strand
TTCCACAATTGTCCTGGGTTCAGCTACAGCAGTCATTTTTTCTCCTTCTTAGTAGCTGGTGCAGTGCTGTGTTTTTGACTTTCAGCCTGGGAACAATGCTGATAACACCGATGTTTTTAGTTGTTGCTCAGTAATGTTTACTCTGAGCAAGGACTTTCTCAGTCTCATGCTCTGCCAGAGAGGAAGGGAAGCCAGGAGGACG
>NW_010434439.1:0-202 GCF_000710305.1 Buceros rhinoceros silvestris | reverse complement strand
ATGAGTCAGCGGGTGGTGAGCAATTGCACTGTGTGTAACTTGTCATTCTTGGGTTTTACTTCTCTCTCTTTTTGTTATATTTCTTCTCATAACTATTATTATTATTATTATTATTGCTATTATGGTTATATTTTTGTTGTTACTGTTATTAGTTTAGTTTTTAACCTGATCTTATCTCAGCCCATGAGTTTTACTTCTTTTT
>NW_010434438.1:0-202 GCF_000710305.1 Buceros rhinoceros silvestris | reverse complement strand
CCCTGGACTTCAGGAGAGCTAACTCTGGCCTTGTTAAATACCTGCTGGGAGGAATCCCATGAGTTAGAGCTCTAGAAGCTGGGGGGGGCCCAACAGAGCTGGTTAATATTCAAGCACTACTTGCTCCCAGCTCACGATCGGTGCATTCCTATGAGTAAAAAACCGAGCAAAGGAGGCAGGAGACCTGCAAGAATGAGCAAGG
>NW_010434437.1:0-202 GCF_000710305.1 Buceros rhinoceros silvestris | reverse complement strand
GGCTGCTGAGGACTTCAGACCTGGAGTAAAGTTCACATTGCACGTACCAGAACCCCCAAGCAAAGCTGCTGAAAAGGCCTTACCGCTGTCTGAGAGCGGAACCAGTGAGGAACTCGGCAGCTCCTGCTGCTCAGCCTTCACCCTCCCTGGCAGGACAGGAGCTCTGCCCCGCCGAGGGACCCTCGGGCCTTTCTGAGAGGGA
>NW_010434436.1:0-202 GCF_000710305.1 Buceros rhinoceros silvestris | reverse complement strand
CCTGCCCCTGCCTGAAGCTCAGGCATCCAAGGGTTCCTCAGCCCCGTAACCATGTGCTTGCTGGCCCCCAAGCCCTGTGTGTGGGAGTGATGCTGGAGCAGCTGGTGTGCCCTGCTGACCCGCCTCCTCCCCTCTGCTCGCGGCAGGAGTGATCGGTTTGCAGCTCATCAATGGCAAGAACGAGTCAGCTCACATCAGTGAC
>NW_010434435.1:0-202 GCF_000710305.1 Buceros rhinoceros silvestris | reverse complement strand
TTCATTTTTTAGGGCTTCTTTCCTCCTCCTGCCCACCCTTCTGAGGACGAGACCCTGGGGACAGGGCAGCAGCCGAAGCCCAGCCTCTGGGTGCACTGGAGCAGTGGAATGCGCTGAGGAGATGCTGAGCAGCGAGCCAAGCCCTGCTGCCTGCGATAAGTGCCCAAGAACAGCCTGGACCTGCCCAGTGTAGCTGCGTCCT
>NW_010434434.1:0-202 GCF_000710305.1 Buceros rhinoceros silvestris | reverse complement strand
AATAATTGGGCCCATGAACTTCGTGAGGTTCAATAAGGCCAAGTACAAGGTCCTGCACCTGCACCAGGTTAATCTCCGATACGGTATCAATACAAACTGAGGGATGAAGGGATTAAGAGCAGTTCTGCAGGGAAGGACTTGGGGGTATTGGTGGATGAAAACTGGACTTGAGCTGACAACGTGCCCTTGCAGAAAGCCAATT
>NW_010434433.1:0-202 GCF_000710305.1 Buceros rhinoceros silvestris | reverse complement strand
GAGGGAACAGCCACTGGCGAGGGGAAAAAAAGCCTATGGTATTCCCCGGAGATCTGGTTTGTGTCCCGCTCCGCAGATGAGGAGAGCCCAAAGCTAGAGTACAGCCTGGCAGACTGGCAAACTCAGGTCTTTTCCAGCCACCCTGGAGGAAGAAGGAATAATTTACTGCATGAAAGTTTGCTCCAAAGGAGTTTCTTGGAGT
>NW_010434432.1:0-202 GCF_000710305.1 Buceros rhinoceros silvestris | reverse complement strand
GTTCTCTCACGGAGCCCAGCCCGAGATGGGTTCACCACAGCAACAAGTGGTCGGGCATCCTCCCACGATGACAGGAGTTAGGGTAACACGGCCTCTGCCTTCCCACTGTGAAACTCACAGTTTGAAATTCCTGCGAAGCAAAAAACAACCACGTGAACTGAGCAGTCAGTCTCACCAGTCGTTAGGTGTAACACGAAGTACC
>NW_010434431.1:0-202 GCF_000710305.1 Buceros rhinoceros silvestris | reverse complement strand
GCCCCACGTGGAGCTGCAAGGGGCTGGCTGTGAGGAACGGCGTCCTGACAAAGGAGCCGGGCCCTGGGGCAGCGCCACCAGCCTCCTCAGAGCCCCCCTTCCCCTGGGGGGACACGGGGCAGAGGGGAGATAGGAGCCAGGGTGCCCCAGCGCTGCCTGTGAGCGGGGAGATAAGGCAGACTCCGGCTTATCTCATTCCTTT
>NW_010434430.1:0-202 GCF_000710305.1 Buceros rhinoceros silvestris | reverse complement strand
GTCTAGGTAAACAATGTCCACTGGCCTTCCCTTATGCACTCAGCAAGTCACCCTGTCATAGAAGATCAGTTTAGTCAAGGAGGACCTACCTCTCATAAACCCATGCTGACTGGACCTGATTGCCTGATTGTCCTATATGTGCCGTGTGATGGCCCTCAAGATATTCCGCTGCATAACCTTCCCTGGCACCGAGGTCAGACTG
>NW_010434429.1:0-202 GCF_000710305.1 Buceros rhinoceros silvestris | reverse complement strand
GTCTGTACAGTCTGGGCCTGATCTTTAGATACTCCATACCCCGACTGGCCCAGAAAATGTAAAAGGCTCACAGTCAAAGCTCAACACTGACTTTGCTCCTTGGCTGCCAAGAGGATGTCATCAACATATTGGAACACGGTCCGCTCAGGGTTCTCCATTCTCCGTTCCTCCAATTCTCTTGCTGACTGGTTTCCAGATATTG
>NW_010434428.1:0-202 GCF_000710305.1 Buceros rhinoceros silvestris | reverse complement strand
AGCCAGGTAAGCTCTTCCCAAGGTGGTCTGCTATTGCGTTACACGTTGCTTTGGGTGACTGATAGTCCAGCGGTGCCGGTCCGCTAGCCCACTGCACACACCACGGGGCTCATCCTGGCTGCCCCTTGGGCACGCTGACTGCACGCTCTGAGCCTGCCTTCGTCAGAGACCTGGAGAATCCCCCAAAATGTTAACAGAGGTC
>NW_010434427.1:0-202 GCF_000710305.1 Buceros rhinoceros silvestris | reverse complement strand
CGTTCGGCCACCCAGGCTCGCTCCTGGCCCAGCGCGTCAACCTCGTGCCAGCACGATGAGGCGTTGAAGGCGGCCACCTCCAGCGTGTCACCGCAGGCTGGCAATGGGAGACAGCACACTGGGAGCCCGGGACCCCCAACCAGGCACAGGGGGAGGCACCGGGTTTGGCAGCCGGAATCACGGCTTAATTTTAAGGAAAATA
>NW_010434426.1:0-202 GCF_000710305.1 Buceros rhinoceros silvestris | reverse complement strand
TTAATCAAGTCAGAAATTGACACCAAACATCCGTTGGCTCTTTTAATCCAGCCGCTTCCCTGTGCTGCAACTGTCATTCAGTACTGACGGTTTTATGGCACCCTGCAGGACATTCAGCTCAGCCTGCTGTATTTCAAGGAACGTGTTTCATGTAATGACTTCCACAACACAAATAACCTCCACTGTAGTCAAAAGGACCCTC
>NW_010434425.1:0-202 GCF_000710305.1 Buceros rhinoceros silvestris | reverse complement strand
CCCTTTTTCTTCCAGGAAAACAAAACCAGAAGTTTGTGCTACAGCGAGGAGAACTCACTAAATAAAAGTTGTTGGGTATGTAATGAAAAGTAATTGAATTCTCTAATTAAAGTTCAATTTTGCCTATTTAAAAGATATTCAGGAACACCCAGATCACTTAGAGACATGCTCGTGTGCAAAGTTATGAAAATTCCAGGTAAAA
>NW_010434424.1:0-202 GCF_000710305.1 Buceros rhinoceros silvestris | reverse complement strand
GGCTGCTTTGCTCCAGCGGTGTGGTTCGGGGCAGGGGACGCCCGGGAGGTGACAGTGGCTTGGCCGGGACACGTTGCCACTAGATGGTGCTGCCAGGCTGGGCTGGGCTGGGAGGAGGAGGAAGGCAGGGCTTTGCTAGCAGCATCCCAGGGTGACTCTGCCGATGTCCTTGGCCACCAGCCCCTGCCCTTGGCCCCCCGCC
>NW_010434423.1:0-201 GCF_000710305.1 Buceros rhinoceros silvestris | reverse complement strand
TCAGGAAAAATTTCCTTACAGAGAGGGTTGTAAAGCATTGGAACTTTAAACATTGGGGATGAGTTCCCCCTCCCTGGAGACTCCACCAGGGAGGTGGTGGAGTCCCCATCCCCAGCAGAGTTTAAAAGAAATGTATATGTGATGCTGAGGGAGACCTCGAGGATCTTAAGGGTCTCTTTCAAACAAATGATTCTGTGATTC
>NW_010434422.1:0-202 GCF_000710305.1 Buceros rhinoceros silvestris | reverse complement strand
AGGCTTCCATTAAGTACTGGAAGGCTCCTTTAAGGTCTCCCCAGAGCCTTCTCTGGGCTGAACAACCCTATCTCTCAGCCTATCTTCACAGAAGAGGTGTTTCAGCCCTCTGATCATCTTTGTGGTCCTCTGGATTCAGTCCAACAGCTCCAGGTCCTTCTTATGTTTTGGGCCTCAGAGCTGAATGCAGTACTCATGGTGG
>NW_010434421.1:0-201 GCF_000710305.1 Buceros rhinoceros silvestris | reverse complement strand
TTCTCTGTCCGCATACACACAGTTCTTAGTGAAAAAGCTGGTCTTTGGCTGTACATAGCATACAGCATAGCTCCTGGCTTTGGAATTTTAATGACCAATGCTGTGGCTGTGTGAGGCTTGTCTTTCTCCTGTAGCCTTCCACACAGAAGAATTACCACCTCAGTCATGCTCTCTGCTCTTCTCCAGCTCTACAAGAGCTGG
>NW_010434420.1:0-201 GCF_000710305.1 Buceros rhinoceros silvestris | reverse complement strand
TTCTCTGCATTCCAGTAAGGCTTTCCATGTTATAAAAACTAAATCTTTGATTCGTGTCATTTCCTTACCCATCGTTATGTTCTCGGCGCTCACCTGACAACCCAGGCGTACAAATCTCAGGTCTGGACTAAAGCAGATCGCTTTATCGCTTCACCGGGCTCACATCCCTGCTGCACACTCCGGCAGCCTCGTTCTCTGCAG
>NW_010434419.1:0-202 GCF_000710305.1 Buceros rhinoceros silvestris | reverse complement strand
TCTCTTCACCTCGACGACACTGTATTAGTACCATCCTTGAAATTCTCTTAGTTTGCTTCAACAACCCCAGTGATGAAATGCACAGCAACATACCAGTTCTACATTCTGCATCTACGCTCGAGCATCCTGGCTTACCTCAGAAACAGGGTGGCCGGCAGGAGGAGGGGAGTTATTGTCCCCCTCTTCCCAGCACGGGTGAGGC
>NW_010434418.1:0-202 GCF_000710305.1 Buceros rhinoceros silvestris | reverse complement strand
ACTGGAACAAAGTTTAATAACACTAGAACAAGAGTATAATATATGCAGAAGAAAACCAATGAGATATGAAGGGGGTTTTGTACGGGCTGGAGAGGCGAGGGTTAACTGCGGATCGGGAATGCCAGGGAACGAACACCGCAGCAGCGTTCAGAGATGGCAGTGGCCGTGAGGCAGAAACAAAGAACTCGCAGCTGGTACAAAA
>NW_010434417.1:0-202 GCF_000710305.1 Buceros rhinoceros silvestris | reverse complement strand
TTTCGTGATTTGGAGGGCAATGCCTCCCCCCCTCCTTCCTCATCTGTCCCTTCTGAACAGCCTGTAGTCATCCGTAGCCACACCCCAGTCGTGGGATTCGTCCCATCAAGTTTCAGTAACAGCAATCTGGTCATAGCTTTCTAGCAGCCCAGTGTCTTCCAACTCAGGCTCCTGTTTGTTGCTCATGCTGCCTGTCTTGGTG
>NW_010434416.1:0-202 GCF_000710305.1 Buceros rhinoceros silvestris | reverse complement strand
TGTTCCAGCCCTCTGATAATTTTTGTGGCTCTCCTCTTGTCCCTCTCCAACAAGTCCATGTTCCTGTGCAAAGGACTCCAGATCTGGATGCAGTACTCCATGTGCGGTCTCACCAGAGCAGAGCAGAAAGAGACAATCACGTCCCTTGACCTGCTGGCCACGTTTCTTTTAGTGCAGCCCAGGATATGGTTGGCCTTCTGGG
>NW_010434415.1:0-201 GCF_000710305.1 Buceros rhinoceros silvestris | reverse complement strand
CCCCTGCTACCAAAACCACACCAAACAAAAGCCAGCAGCTTCCTCATCCACTACTGAAACTGTGCCAAACACTAAACCACCACACTAAACCAGTGATCCAGCCAACGCAGCCTATTTCCAAAAGGCTTTTAACAAATACTTCAACAAAGAGAATTATTTTGACTGGTTATGGGATCAGGAGCACAAGTGCTGTTCTCCTCT
>NW_010434414.1:0-201 GCF_000710305.1 Buceros rhinoceros silvestris | reverse complement strand
ATTTATAAATACTAATTAAATTTTAAAGTATTTATCAAAGAAAAGAATAAATTATTTTTAATTTAAGACAATTACTTGATTACTTCTCTGAAGTTTAAGGAAATTTTAAGAAGAAATTTTAAAATGAAAATTTTTCATTTTTCAGTTGAACAATAAAAATGAAGCTAACCTGTTTTGGTTTTGGTTTTGGTTTTGGTTTTT
>NW_010434413.1:0-201 GCF_000710305.1 Buceros rhinoceros silvestris | reverse complement strand
GAACAGCCCCCCTTTTCAAACCGCGACAGGCACTTAATGTCTTAGAGATTTCCTTTGATACAAGATGAGAAAACTGAGGACTGACTGAATGGTTTTATCACTGCTTTGTCAAAGCAGCAGAAAGACTTTATGTTGAAGTTGAAAGTTACTTTGATTCTGAATATCTGTCTGCTTATTTTGAAAGGATGAAAATCTTCAGTC
>NW_010434412.1:0-201 GCF_000710305.1 Buceros rhinoceros silvestris | reverse complement strand
CCTCCTGTCAGGGAGCTGTAGAGCGCCAGAAGGTCTCTCCTTTGCTCAACCCCCCCCAGGTCTCTCGGCCACTCCTCAGAAGTTCTTCAGACCCTTCTCTGGCCAAGCTCCAGCCCCTCAAGGTCCGTCCTGGAGGGAGGGTCTAAACTGAACCCAGCAGTCAAGGGATAGCCTCCCCAGTGCCCCCAGCCCAGGGGGACA
>NW_010434411.1:0-202 GCF_000710305.1 Buceros rhinoceros silvestris | reverse complement strand
GGCCGGGGGTGCCACAGGGGCTGGGGGCTGCCGTGCTGGCGGAGCTCGTCGAGCCTTGGTGCCCAGCGAGCTAAGGGCTTACTGGCGTGTCCCAGGGTGCCTGGGCTGGTCCCTCCCCGAGCACGCGGGTAATTATAGTGTGGGGAAGCAGGTGGTGGTGGTTCGCTCTGGTGTGAATGAAGAGGGAAGAACGGAAGGGGTC
>NW_010434410.1:0-201 GCF_000710305.1 Buceros rhinoceros silvestris | reverse complement strand
GACTGAGGCAAAGAAAATGTTCAGTACCTCAGCCTTTTCCTTGGTCTTTATGTTTCCCTGTGCATCCAGTAGAAGATAGAGATTCTTTTTAGTCCTCCTTTCATTGTTAATGTATTTATAGAAACTATTTTTATCGTCTTTAATGACAGTGATCAGATTAAGTTCTAGCTGGACTTTGATCTTTCTTTCCCTGCTTAGCCT
>NW_010434409.1:0-201 GCF_000710305.1 Buceros rhinoceros silvestris | reverse complement strand
TTTTTTCTGCAATGAAATACTTGAAGTCGATTTGCTGATACAGATTGAACTCCTGTTTTGTCGACTATACTGAAATGTTTGAAACGATCTGTAGGGGCTTCCTGTGTTCCAAGATAACCAAACATAAGCATGACTGATTAGTAAGACTGTAACAAACTGAAGAACCTTCATTCTTCAGTTCTATGAAGATACAGATAGATA
>NW_010434408.1:0-201 GCF_000710305.1 Buceros rhinoceros silvestris | reverse complement strand
CCTTCTCCACAGGGCTGCTCTCAACCCACTCCTCACCCAGCCTGTATTTATTCTTGGGATTGCCTCTACCCATGTGTAGCATCTTGCACTTGGCCATGTTGAACTTTGTGAAATTTGCACAGGCCCACCTCTGAAAGCTCTCAAAGTCTCACTGGATGGTATCCTTTCCTTCCAGCATGTTGACCGCACCATGCAGCTTGG
>NW_010434407.1:0-202 GCF_000710305.1 Buceros rhinoceros silvestris | reverse complement strand
TGGCCCGGGCCCCCGGCACCCCCACATCTCAACCTGCTCCGGGGGCTCCAGGCTGCCCCTGGCCGGGTTCCTCCCAGCTGTGGGGTCACCGGTGCTGTCTGTCCATCCATCCCCTCACCAGGCAGGACATGGACTCCATGTTCGAGGACGACATCAGCATACTGACGCAGGAGGAGCTGGGGCCGGACGAGGACTGGCTCCC
>NW_010434406.1:0-201 GCF_000710305.1 Buceros rhinoceros silvestris | reverse complement strand
AATTTTTGTTACAGTCCCTGTCATATTTTTGACACAAACCAGCTATCACTGTCCTTGACATTGTCAGGGCAAGGGTAGCACAAACCAGAGAACATCTGTAATAGCCAGTTTGGATCTGCTCGTCGTATTCTGGGGGATGAAAAGAGCCTATTTGTGTGAACACAAGCTGTGCCATACCTCTAGGCCAAAGACACTGTCCGG
>NW_010434405.1:0-201 GCF_000710305.1 Buceros rhinoceros silvestris | reverse complement strand
GGAATGTGGAGACCCGGATACCCGCTGGGGACACGGGGACTTTGGGCTCTGGAACCAGGCCGGTGCAGCGCTGGGGAAGTTGGCCCTGGCAGTGGACACCCCCCATATGGAACGGAGGTGGCCGTGCCCAGCTGCCTCCTGTGGGGCGAGAGGACCATGTGTTCAGAGGATGTTTGTCCCACAGACCAGCCTGGAACTTCA
>NW_010434404.1:0-202 GCF_000710305.1 Buceros rhinoceros silvestris | reverse complement strand
ACGCCGTAGCCGGGGCCCACCCACGGCGCCGAGGACTGCGTCTGGCTGTGGTGGGGAGGAAGAGGAGCTCATTAGTGTTGTTAACAAGGAGAGCTTAATGAGGAAGGCTTCGCTCTCAGCTCTTGGCTCGCTCTTGAGGTGCCCATGAGCCAGCAACAGGCCCTCGTGGCTGAGAAGGCCAATGGTCTCCTGGAGTGCGTGG
>NW_010434403.1:0-201 GCF_000710305.1 Buceros rhinoceros silvestris | reverse complement strand
TTGAAGCTGACAGTTCCCTGGAACCAGTGCAGCACATGAAGTAGTCACAATAATACATTTTATCTTCCAGCCCTTTTAAAGCGTCAGAAGCTCTCCTGTCTCTGATGCCTCCAGTAAGCTGACCTTAGCGGGCATAGCCCGTCACCTCATTACTGCTGTCCCACTGCTCGCAGCCTGCCCTCTCTCCTGGCCCTCCAACTG
>NW_010434402.1:0-201 GCF_000710305.1 Buceros rhinoceros silvestris | reverse complement strand
TGAGGGATCCCATCCCATCCCAGAGAGGAGGTGGCAGTGGGACCCAGGGAGCACTTTACAGCCCTGTGCCCAGGTGCTGGGCATGGGTTACCCAAAGGCGGGCATCTCTGCATTGCTGCCCACCAACAGAAGGCCATGCCCGCTGTCCAGATCTCTGAGCTCCAGCCTGTGGCAGAGATGCAGCAGCCACTGGCCGGGCGC
>NW_010434401.1:0-202 GCF_000710305.1 Buceros rhinoceros silvestris | reverse complement strand
GGGAGCCACTGGGAAGGACTGGGAGGGACTGGGAGAGCAGTAGAGCTAGTTGTGGGGGAACTGGGATGCACTGGGAGGGGACTGGGTCATACTGGGGGGCGGTTTGCTGGGTCACTGGTGCCTTTTGCAAGGTTACTGGGTGCTATTGGTTTATACTGGGGCAAGGACTGCTTTCCACTGGGAGAGTTCTAGGTTATACTGG
>NW_010434400.1:0-201 GCF_000710305.1 Buceros rhinoceros silvestris | reverse complement strand
GAAAAACCATCTGGTGGCTCCGCAAAGGGAAATGGCGAAAACTGGTGCGGATGAGAAACTCTCCAGCGCAGACACTTGACTGGAGAAGCTGAAGGTATTGACGGAGAGTCCCGGGCGCGCTCGGCGTCCCAAAAGGTGCTTTGGCAGAGAGTTTGTGCTCCGGAGGAGGCGGTGAAGATGACGCTGGCTCTGTTCCTGTCA
>NW_010434399.1:0-201 GCF_000710305.1 Buceros rhinoceros silvestris | reverse complement strand
GTAGTCACCTGGGAGTCGGAAACCTCGGAGGGCTTCTCCGTGAGGCTGCTGCTCTCAGCCGGGATCAGATCGTTGTACTTGGTCACGTCCTCGTCCGAGTAGTGCAGGCTGCCGGGGCTGGGCCGTGGTGGGGACCTTGGGGAGAGGCGAGTGCTCAGCGCGGGTCCCCCCTTGAGGCTGTGCCATGTGGGGATGAACCCA
>NW_010434398.1:0-201 GCF_000710305.1 Buceros rhinoceros silvestris | reverse complement strand
CTAGACCCTTCACCAGATTCGTTGCCCTTCTTTGGATACGGTCCAGCACCTCAATGTCGTTCTTGTAGCAGGAGTCCCAAAACAGAACAACAGTACTCAATGTGTGGCCTCACCAGCACCAAGTACGGTGGGACAATCCCTTCCCTCCTCATGCTGGCCACACTCTTGCCGATACAAGCCAGGATGCTGTTGGCTTTCTTG
>NW_010434397.1:0-201 GCF_000710305.1 Buceros rhinoceros silvestris | reverse complement strand
GATCCGTTGAGCACTGGATCCCACCCCCGGGGGTCTCATTAGCCAAACTGAGGGCACTGGGTGGTTAAAGCTCCTCACAGAATCTCTGTCGTGCTTTAAATTCATTGCGAGGCAAGAGGCGCCGGTTGGGGTCTGCTGCCCACCCCCCCCTTCCCGCTCAGGAGGGCCCTGATTTACCCTCCCTCTGCGCTGGAGCTTCTG
>NW_010434396.1:0-201 GCF_000710305.1 Buceros rhinoceros silvestris | reverse complement strand
CAGAGGCAGCAAAGAGTTTGGCTGCTGGGTCTGCTGCCGATGCAGCCCACAGAGCAAAGCAGCGAGCGAGGTGAGATGCTGCTCTGCCCGTCCCCAGCGCCCCTTCCCCAAATAGGCAGTGTCAAACTGATTGACTGTCAACACGTCTTGCTGAAGGTCAAATGGTGACGTGCTGTGGCAGGGGGTCCCCAGCAGCTCTCC
>NW_010434395.1:0-201 GCF_000710305.1 Buceros rhinoceros silvestris | reverse complement strand
GGGAAAGAGAAGGGGAAGAACAAAAGGACCACGCGGTCCGCGCCATGTTCAAACTGGGACAACTGGAGCAGTATAAAGAGGAGAAACTGCACGAAAGCTGCCCCTCCAAGGCTCCTCAGGGCCTGCAGCACCACCAGCAGCAGCGCAGCCACCGCAGCATCGATGATAACGTTTCTGTCTCTGCGCTCAGGATGCTGAAGG
>NW_010434394.1:0-201 GCF_000710305.1 Buceros rhinoceros silvestris | reverse complement strand
CTTGAATGGGGCAGCCGGGGCATGTTTTTCTCCCACGGAGGAGACGCACCTCGGGGGAAGCTCCCGGTATGGGGAAGTAGCGATCGATCCCACTCCAGCCCAGCGCCCAGTTTATCCAGAGCCTAATTCGAGCTGCATTATCTTATTTGAAAAAAAATAAAATAAAAGAACAAATTGCAGTTATCATTGTCTCGGGTTCCG
>NW_010434393.1:0-201 GCF_000710305.1 Buceros rhinoceros silvestris | reverse complement strand
CACCTCAGCTCTCAGTGCACTGACATCAACAGCTTGGGGATGGCCCACAGGCTCCTCCTGGCCGTGCCCAAGGCTGTGGACCTTAGCGCCCATTCCCAAACGGGCAGCTGCAGCAGCTCTGCTGAGAAGGACCTTGGACTCCTGGAGGACAACATGAGTGGGAGCCATCGATGCAGCCCCACGGCACAGGCCAACAGACTC
>NW_010434392.1:0-201 GCF_000710305.1 Buceros rhinoceros silvestris | reverse complement strand
GGGGACAGTGCGGCAGCTCCCCTGAACGCCTGTGCCCACAGACACCAGGGTGCAGGGACACCGGAGGCTGCTGGGGACCAGGAGAAACAGGGCACATCCTTCTCAGGTCAAAGATGCTCCTCACCTGCATCCTTCAGCCCCTTCAGCGGGCAGCGTGGCTCCCACCCCGCCGTGCCTGCGCCCCGCAGCCCCCGCAGCGCC
>NW_010434391.1:0-201 GCF_000710305.1 Buceros rhinoceros silvestris | reverse complement strand
GGGTGCCATGGGGGTGCTGTGGGTGTGGGGTGCTGTGGAACACTGTGGGGTGCCATGGGATGCCGTAGGGTGCCATGGGACACTGCAGGGTGCTATGGGATGCTGTGGGTTCAGGATGTTGTGGGACACTGTGGGGTGCCACGCGGTGCCATGGGACACCCTAGGGTGCCATGGGCACAGGGTGCCGTGCCATGCAGCTGG
>NW_010434390.1:0-201 GCF_000710305.1 Buceros rhinoceros silvestris | reverse complement strand
CGGCACCCCCCGTGCCCGCCGTGCTGGGGCAGCTGCTGGTCTCCCTGGCAGACGTGTCCTACTTTCACCTCAACGCCATCACTTTGGCTTCCGTCTCCCTGGCGTTCGTGTGCGCGTTTTTCCTCCCCATGCCCCAGAAGAGCATGTTCTTCCACAGGAAAGGTGTCTCGGGGCCCCTCCCGCGCCCAGACAACGCGGTGG
>NW_010434389.1:0-201 GCF_000710305.1 Buceros rhinoceros silvestris | reverse complement strand
TCTGCCAGGGTCCTGGGAGTGCTCATAGACCTCAACACCTGGGACTGGCACCCTCACCCACACCGTCTCCTGCCAAGGGCCTGGGGGACGCACTTCAGCTCAGCCCGAGGCCCTCAGTCCCTGCCTGAGCCACGCTGTAGGCGTGTCCATCCCTGACCCTGGCTCCTGCATGGGCCTTGGACCCGCACTGCAGACACCTGC
>NW_010434388.1:0-201 GCF_000710305.1 Buceros rhinoceros silvestris | reverse complement strand
GAGAATGAGATGTCCTTCACGAGTGAAAATCAGCGTTGACTTGGACAGAACCAGCCCAGAGGGTCTCCCGGAGCCCCCAGTCAGTCTCGGCAGCGTCTCGGCGCAGCCCGGGAGCTCCAGGTAGGTCTGTCCCGGGTGGCTCAGGGGGAACCCGTCTGTGAAAGAGAAGCTGAAGGGCAAGAGGGAGAGGCCAGGCCCCTG
>NW_010434387.1:0-201 GCF_000710305.1 Buceros rhinoceros silvestris | reverse complement strand
GCCTGCCCCAGGGCTCCCACCTATGGAGGTGTCCAGTTCTTCCGACCCTCCAGAGACCCTCTGGGGACAGGAACAGGGGTGTCCTGGCCTTGGTGCCTTGGGAGGAGGAGGACGAGGCGGGAGCTGATGGGCTGGGTGAGGACACGGCATCTGCCGTCAGGAGCCTGTTCCAAGCCGAGCGTCACCTCCTCTCCCCTCTGG
>NW_010434386.1:0-201 GCF_000710305.1 Buceros rhinoceros silvestris | reverse complement strand
CCCGCCCCGTGACCCGGCCGGCCCCTCCCCTGCCGTCAGCGAGGTGGTGGCGCCCGTTGCCATGTCCACCACGAACACGTCCTACGGGGACAAGGGCAGAGTCCAGCGAAGTCCTGACCTGGCCTGGCCCCGCCATGTGCCCCCATGCCATCCCGGCACAGCACCCTCACCTGCTGGCTGCGCTGGGCTGTGTCCAGCACG
>NW_010434385.1:0-201 GCF_000710305.1 Buceros rhinoceros silvestris | reverse complement strand
CTGCCGCTCCGGCAGCTCGCACGGGCTGGGCCGGCGCCCGCCCACGCCCAGGCCGACACCGGGAGGTGTGATCTTCCAGAGGATGCGGTCGGTCCAGGCAGGTTTCCGCTTCTTGGCACTGCAGGGCACAGAGGGGCATCTCTTGCCTGGCAGAGGGCAGTGGGCTCCAGCCCACACTGCCTCCCCCGGCACTAGGGCACG
>NW_010434384.1:0-201 GCF_000710305.1 Buceros rhinoceros silvestris | reverse complement strand
CCACCCGAGCGAGGCTCGGTGCCGTTTCAGCACGGTGTACACTAGCGCTGTCCACGAGGAGCTGTGTTAAACACGGCGCGGTTCACATTCGCGTGCCTGGGTGAGGGGTTGGGGTGGGCAAGTGCCGTCGGGGAGCTCTGTGCCCACAGGACCCCCGGACACGGCGACCCCAGGCCTGGGAGGGCCGGCGCCCCGAGCCCC
>NW_010434383.1:0-201 GCF_000710305.1 Buceros rhinoceros silvestris | reverse complement strand
CAGTTCATTTCCAGTGACAGCCAGTTCTTCCGACTCCACCTCCTGTCCATTCAGATCCTCCCAGTCACCTCCCAGGGCCCCTCCATTTCCTCCCATTCACCTTCCAGTGATTGCCAGGGCCCCCCACCTGGTCACCACCCAGTGAGTCCCAGGGCTCCCCAGTTTCTCTGAGTCACCTCCCAGTACCTCCCAGTGATCCCT
>NW_010434382.1:0-201 GCF_000710305.1 Buceros rhinoceros silvestris | reverse complement strand
TTCTCATTGGCAGACCCAGGACTGGTGCATGCTTGTTCCAGCTCCACATCCACTACCTGACAACCGGGGTTAGACACCAGCCAGCACCTCTCTGCTCACCGACTCCTGTCCCCAGCGAAATCTCAGCACCTCAGAGGTCCAAGTCCTCCCTGTTCTCCAGCCACTCCTCGAGTGAGGCAGCACAAGTCTCCCCACTCGCGG
>NW_010434381.1:0-201 GCF_000710305.1 Buceros rhinoceros silvestris | reverse complement strand
TGCCTACCTGAAAAATCAATAACGGATAATAGTCTGGGGGCCATACCAGTGTAGGAAGCTTTCTTGCCATATCCTTAACCTGGGCCCTGGGGAGGTAGCAGACTTCCCTAAGAAGCGGGTCAGGTCAGGCTTTCTGTTTCTTTCGGAAAGGAGTCACCTGTGTCAACGATCCATCTCTTTTTCTTTGTGGAAGTGGTTTTG
>NW_010434380.1:0-201 GCF_000710305.1 Buceros rhinoceros silvestris | reverse complement strand
GCCATCTTATTCAGTCTTTAGCCATACCCTTCTGAGCTACGTCAACTTCAAGTTCTGTTCCTAGCATCAACAAAATTCAGAAGATACTCAGGTTTCCTTGAGGAATTGAGGCTTGCAGGTCCAAACTCCCAGGTAATATCAGTGGCCCGGCTGTGTGAAGTTACTCTGGCTTACTCTGTGTTGCGTGGTCTTTACATGCAG
>NW_010434379.1:0-201 GCF_000710305.1 Buceros rhinoceros silvestris | reverse complement strand
GGGTCTCAGAGATCCGTAGGGCTGCCCCGTAAGTGCGGCTGGAGGTCACAGAGGTCTGTGGGGCTGCCCCATAAGTGCGGCTGGGGGTCGCGGAGGTCCCTGGGCTGCCTGATCAGTGCAGTTGTGGGTCACAGAAATCCATGGGGCTGCCCAGTCAGTGCAGTTGTGGGTCGCACAGGTCCGTGGGGCTGCCCCATAAGT
>NW_010434378.1:0-201 GCF_000710305.1 Buceros rhinoceros silvestris | reverse complement strand
AATTGGGGATTTTCTGGGGTGGTGAGGTTGAGGGGTGTAGACAGGTAGATGGAGAACTGCTCAGCTCCCTTCCCCAGTCCCGCCAGACCTGCGCAGGGCTGGGGTCTTGGATGTCAGAGTCAGAGCAGCTGCAGGCAGCATCTGTCCCTCTCCCGTGGGGGAACCCTCCTGCCGGGGGGCCCCGGCCGAGGCAGCGTGGCA
>NW_010434377.1:0-201 GCF_000710305.1 Buceros rhinoceros silvestris | reverse complement strand
TGCTTAAAGGCAGTTACACAGGTTTATAATTCTTCCCATGCCTGACACCTGTGGTGATGAACCTGGTGAAAAAAAATGGTGATGATGTTTACTCAAAGTGTGGGGAGATTAAGGTGTTGGCAAATAGCTTTTAATTTTGCTTGATGAATTCTGGTATTCTCAAACTTAACTGCGCAAGTCAGTCAAACAGAAATGAAAAAA
>NW_010434376.1:0-201 GCF_000710305.1 Buceros rhinoceros silvestris | reverse complement strand
CGTGCGGTGACACCACCACACCTACTTTACAGAGGCTTTTATGTCCATGGCAAAAGGGTATTTTCATGTTAATATCAACTTGTCACACGTTATTCTAGTGTGTTTTCACACGAGCGTGACCTGACCGCAGGCTGCTGCCACCCGTTCACCCCCTGCACTGCTCCGGCTGCAACTCAACGGGAACCAACGGTTCCCGAGAGC
>NW_010434375.1:0-201 GCF_000710305.1 Buceros rhinoceros silvestris | reverse complement strand
TCTGAAGTGGCAGCCGTCGTGCCTGCCTGTCATCGCCGGAAGGGGAGAGGTGGTATCAGAAGAAATAGGAAAGGACACTCCCCTTGCCTTGCACACCACAACTCAAGTGTTCTTCTTTGAACGACTGCAAGTTACCCTCAGAACACATCTGGAGAACGGACAAAACAGTTTCAACTATGCAGCAGCTGCCAACAGGAAGGG
>NW_010434374.1:0-201 GCF_000710305.1 Buceros rhinoceros silvestris | reverse complement strand
GGTTCGCCCTGCCCGCCAGTGGCTCGGGGGGAGCTGTCCAGCAGGAGAACTTTGTGCTGAGCACACTGGGGTAAGTGGTGGTGGCGGGCAGTGGGTCGCTGCTGCTCCGCCAGCCCGCTCCGGCGGGGGCTGCCGCCGCCCCCGGTGGTTGTGCCGGGGCTTCCCGCCGCAGCAAAGGGCGCTACTGCCCGGGCACCTGTG
>NW_010434373.1:0-201 GCF_000710305.1 Buceros rhinoceros silvestris | reverse complement strand
GCCCCCAGGGGCTTGTTGTCACCATGGCAGAGCCCGCCGTGCATCGCAGCATCAGAGGACACCGGGGGGGTGGCACCGGGCTTTACGAGGAGCCCCACTGCCGTGCCGGCGTGCAGCCGGACCCTGGGGCTGCTGCTTTGCCAGCTGGTGCTGGTTGGGATCCTGGTGCCGGTCTGCAGCCCGGTGCTGGTTTGTGTCCCA
>NW_010434372.1:0-201 GCF_000710305.1 Buceros rhinoceros silvestris | reverse complement strand
CCCTGACTCACATAGTGGTAATCAAAAGGGTTGGTGGTAATGAGGAGCATGTCTGAAAACAGGAAGAGGCAACGCACAGGCTTAGTTTTGCCATCCAGGTAATAGGGAGAACTGTGGCTCAGCGATCATGCTCGAAGTCGTAAAATCCTTCCTACCAATTAGCTCTGGCCTCTTGTTGGACATGATCTGGTAGAATATGTG
>NW_010434371.1:0-201 GCF_000710305.1 Buceros rhinoceros silvestris | reverse complement strand
GGGAATGGGATCCTGGGTGCTCCCGGGCCTGGTGAGGGAGCAGGTCTGGACCAGTTACACCGGGATGATCCGAGCTGCCCACCACCAGCTCCCCCCGCCCCGGGGGTGCTTCCACACCGGGATCCGCCGGAGTCCCGCTCCCTCCCGAGAACGAGCAGCTCCCGCACTGCAGGACCCGGGGCTGCTTTTCACCGCCTCTGC
>NW_010434370.1:0-201 GCF_000710305.1 Buceros rhinoceros silvestris | reverse complement strand
AGGCAGAGGTACGGAGCTCGGGCTCCTGGGCCGGGGCGCGGGGTCCGTCAGCGGTACGTGGCTTCAGAACAGATCTCTTGGTACTTCTCTGCCCCTTTTCTTTGTTTGGGTTTGTATATTTTATTAGAACTGGACTGTAAAATAGCCACTTAGACACTTTACCTCTTCAGTATGCAAGTGTAAATACGATGTAATATAGGA
>NW_010434369.1:0-201 GCF_000710305.1 Buceros rhinoceros silvestris | reverse complement strand
GTGTTGTGAAGGGAGCCAGTGATGCTGGAGTGCGATGCCACGGGGACCCCAGCTCCGGTGCTGCTGTGGCTGAAGGACGGCAATCCAGTGTCCAGTGTGGTGGCGGGTGGCCCACAGGTGAGACAGCTCCTGATGGAGCGGGGCTCGATGGGGGTGTCCCTCCAGGAAGAAGCTCCTTTTCCTTGTTCTGGCTTTTAAAAA
>NW_010434368.1:0-201 GCF_000710305.1 Buceros rhinoceros silvestris | reverse complement strand
GAGACACCTCCTGCCCTCATCCCTGCTCACTCTCGCTGTGGTAGGTGACGACAGCAACGGTGAGGTGGATCTCGCCCGGGCTGGGACCGGGCGCGGAGCTGATGGAGTAGTAGCGGGGCTGGAGCAGCGGCAGCTGGGTGAGGAGCAGGGCAGCAGGCAGCCCCACCGAGGGGAACTCCTCCAGCACCTCCAGCAGCGTCG
>NW_010434367.1:0-201 GCF_000710305.1 Buceros rhinoceros silvestris | reverse complement strand
GCTTTCCAGCCACTCTTCCCCAAGCCTGTTACACTGAGAGGATTGTTGTGACCCAAATGCAGCACCCAGCACATGGCCTTATTGAATCTGATACAATTGGTCTTGGACAGTCCAGATCCCTCTGTAGACCCTCTCTACTCTGAGGCAGATCAAAACTCCTGCCTAACTTAGTGTCATCTCCAAACTTACTGAGGGTGCACT
>NW_010434366.1:0-201 GCF_000710305.1 Buceros rhinoceros silvestris | reverse complement strand
ATCATTGAAATAGCAGACTGGAATGTCAATGTGAATCTCGTGAATGATGTGAATTCATCCTTTTTTTCACGGTAGTTTTGCACAGGATGTTAATTCTAAGAGTCATATGAAGGCATTCAGGGAACAGCGATGTATCATTTGACATTTTGTGTCTAGAAAGTGTTTCACCCTAATTTATCTGGATTAATTTTCTAAACAAAT
>NW_010434365.1:0-201 GCF_000710305.1 Buceros rhinoceros silvestris | reverse complement strand
GAGTTAAATCCATTTGGTCACAAGTGATGCCCCAGGGCTCGGTGTTGGATCCTGTTCCCTTTAATATCTTTAACAGTGATCTGGATGAGGGGTCAAGTACACCCTCAGTAAGCTTGCAGATGCCAACAAGTTGGGAGGGAGCGTTGATCTGCTTGAGGATGGGTAGGCTTTACAGAGGGATCTGGACAGACTGGGTTGATG
>NW_010434364.1:0-201 GCF_000710305.1 Buceros rhinoceros silvestris | reverse complement strand
GGTTGAAAATTAGCCCCGGCGTGTGGGCCAGTGGGGTGTTGTGGAAAGAGCCGCGGCTCTGGGAAGGCGGCGGGCTGTGCTCTGTCCTCCCGGAGCCCTCGCCGGCCCCGGCCCACGGGGGCGAGCTTGCCGAGATACAGCCGGAGGCATCCCATGGCCTTCATCCAGGCGAGACGTGGTTGCTCCTCCGCCTGCCGGCGG
>NW_010434363.1:0-201 GCF_000710305.1 Buceros rhinoceros silvestris | reverse complement strand
GTGGGTGGGCCCCTGCCGCTGCCGGGTGCTCCACGGGTGGGGGGTCCCCCAAGCCTGGGTGCCCCAGGGGCTCAGTGTGGGTGGTCCCCAGTGCCACATACACCACGTGGGACACAGTGGGTCCCTAGTGTCCCGTATGACTCACAGGAGGTGATGGGTGGCAGGTCCCTAGTGCCCAGGTGGGACACGGAGGGTCCTCAG
>NW_010434362.1:0-201 GCF_000710305.1 Buceros rhinoceros silvestris | reverse complement strand
CTGGGGGTTGTGGTGGTGCTTAGAGCTGGCCGGGGTCTCTGTCACTGGGGCAGAGCCATGGGTGGAGGGTGGCCCTGGGGCCAGAGCGACCAGGCTGGCCGTGCCATCACTGGGGCTGCCAGTTTGGGCCAAGCAGCCCTGCCCTGGGCGCTGCTGGTCGCTTCGGTCATTCCTGGTGGCAGCCCCGGGGGCTCTGGCGGT
>NW_010434361.1:0-201 GCF_000710305.1 Buceros rhinoceros silvestris | reverse complement strand
CATGGAGCTGAATCATTTTGGGTATTAAAAAGACGGAATAAGGAGGGAAGAAAAGCAGCAGCAGCAGCCCGACAAGAGAGTCCATGAAAAGGAGGGAAGGAGGGGGAGCCAGGCAGGCAGCCTCTCTCTCTCCTCCCTCTGTGTCTGGCTGTCTCTGGAGGAGGCTCCGCTCCGCACGCTCCTCCTTCCCCCTCCGCCTCC
>NW_010434360.1:0-201 GCF_000710305.1 Buceros rhinoceros silvestris | reverse complement strand
ACCAGAAAATACCCAAGTTCAAGGGGACCCTGTTTCCTCCCCCCACGAGGGTGAAGGCAACAACCTAAATGAAAGAAGTGAATGGAGACAAGGTGAACTCCCTCCTTGCCTACTTCGCCCTCTCTGCAACAGGTGTGAGACTCTGGATGTGGAAGGCCACTCAGTGGAGGATGTGAATGACAGTCCAAATACACCAGAGGT
>NW_010434359.1:0-201 GCF_000710305.1 Buceros rhinoceros silvestris | reverse complement strand
AGGGCATCTCCTGCGGGATCCCCCGTCCCGCTGTTGCTGACCCCAAGGATGCTCCTTGCTGCCGTGGGGGCCGTGCGGCACCTCCCTCCCCTGGCAGAGCCCAAAATAGCAGCGTTCCAACAAGTGCTCTGGTTTTTAATGGCCTGTTTCTCCCGCCTGGGGTGGGGGTTCACCTTCCTTTGCCCTCTGCCGCAGCCCGGT
>NW_010434358.1:0-201 GCF_000710305.1 Buceros rhinoceros silvestris | reverse complement strand
TTTCCCTTTCCCATCTCTTTGTCCTGATCTGTGTCAATCTCTTCCCAGCTCCGGTTTCTCGGGCCTGTTCCATGGCGTTCTTTTCCTCTCTGCACTTGTCGGGGCTGCTTCATGTCCCTGCCTTGTGATTCTGTGTGTCCCTCCCGGTCTCCCTCTGCTTGCCCCTCTGTCCCCTTTTTCCATTCCTCTCTCTGCCCCGGG
>NW_010434357.1:0-201 GCF_000710305.1 Buceros rhinoceros silvestris | reverse complement strand
CCAGGGGGACAGCAGCGGGGTGGCACATGTCCCCACAGCCACCGCGGCAGGGTGGCACCGCCAGGCGAGATGCCACCTCCCCGCAGGGACGGGGCCAGGACACGGTGTCCCCCCCACCGTGGCCCGAAGCGGGTTGACGAGACGCCGCGTCCGTCCGTCCGAACGTCCGTTCGTCCTTCCCGGCAGCCCCCGCCCGCTGCC
>NW_010434356.1:0-201 GCF_000710305.1 Buceros rhinoceros silvestris | reverse complement strand
GAGGGAGCGCAGCCCGGCCCCCCCAGCTGGTGGGGGCCCCTGAGCTGCCCCCACGGTGGCTTCTCGGCTGCACCCGCAGCTAATTGAGTCGCTGCCTGTCAGGGGGTAATTAAAGGGGAGCGGGAGCGCCGGGCCGGCCGCAAGCAGATGGAAGGGCCCGTAATTGGTAATTAAATTCCTCCCTGGCAGGTGAGATGGAGC
>NW_010434355.1:0-201 GCF_000710305.1 Buceros rhinoceros silvestris | reverse complement strand
GTGTTTGTGGAAAGGACTTCAGCGCCTGCCCTGCTGCAGGAGGAGCCACCCGTGAGCTGCGCGCCCAGCTTGCCCCACACAGCAGGGGCTGGTCCCAGGGCGGGGGACTCTGCCCTCCCCACACACCAGGGACTGTCCTGTGCCCTCAGGAGGATGGTGCAGGGGTTTGCTGTTGGGCTAGTGACCGGGGGGTTCCAGGGG
>NW_010434354.1:0-201 GCF_000710305.1 Buceros rhinoceros silvestris | reverse complement strand
GGGATTCATCCCAGAGTACTGAAGGAGCTAGCAGATGTTTTGACAAGACTCATCTCAATCAGCTGCCAAAGGTCTTGTGAGTCTGGGGAGGTGCCTGCTGACTGAAAGCTAGCCAGTGTTATTCTAGTCTAAACAAGGGGCATGAGGGAAGACCCAGGGAACCACAGACCAGTGAGTCTGTAGTAATAGGATTACTATTGC
>NW_010434353.1:0-201 GCF_000710305.1 Buceros rhinoceros silvestris | reverse complement strand
ATCCCAGCTGGGGATGACACTGTCCCCATCCCATGTGGGGACAATGCAGTCCCCATCCCTGACCCCATCTCTGTCTCCATCCCTGTCCCATCCCACCTGGGGACACCGCAGTCCCCATTCCCATCCCCACCATCCCCATCCCCACCCTGTCCCCATCCCAGTTGGAGACACCACTGTCCCCAGACCTGACCCCATTCCTGT
>NW_010434352.1:0-201 GCF_000710305.1 Buceros rhinoceros silvestris | reverse complement strand
TTTTTTGGATGTACAGGTAATAGTATTGCTGGGCATGAACAAAAGAACTATATCTGAGCTGCTTGAAATTTTTAGCCTTCTAGCCACAAAACAGCAGTTTTTCCTAACTGTTTTCTGGTTTCCTTTTTAGAAGAGCTTCAGTATCTGTTAAACATACTGACTAAGTCGATTTAATGTCTTTGTTTACAAGTTGGGGTTTGA
>NW_010434351.1:0-201 GCF_000710305.1 Buceros rhinoceros silvestris | reverse complement strand
GAGAGAAGCGTTGGGGCAGCGACGGTCTCCTGCCGGCACCGGGAGCTGTGGCGAGTGCCGTGTCCTCTGCCCTCTTGGTGTTTGCCTCCTGGCTCGCTCTCTCTGTTCAGTCGGTCGCTCTGTTCCCTCTGTCTGAGGGAAGAGCTCCAGCAGTGGTCGTGGTTCAGCTGCATGGGGAGTGGAAGGGCTGCCTCGGGCAGG
>NW_010434350.1:0-201 GCF_000710305.1 Buceros rhinoceros silvestris | reverse complement strand
AGCAGAGCTCACTGCAGGAAACCAGACTGGAAATAAGAGGTGACACCTGCAGGAAAGGTAGCAAATGTCTTCACAAGCAAAGGCGAAAAACTGCTTTTAATTTAATATGCAGGAAAAAACAGGGATCTTAGAGGGCACGGGGGAATGTACTTTAAAAAAAGCACACCACATTTTCTTAATTCATTAGTCACTGTTCCATAT
>NW_010434349.1:0-201 GCF_000710305.1 Buceros rhinoceros silvestris | reverse complement strand
TCGCGGGCCGCCTCTGCGGGTGGCCTCCCGGCGGCGCGGGGTCCCGCACACCTGCTCCGCACTCGCCGCCCGGCCGGTTTGCAGTCGTGCCCCTGGGCCAGGCGGGGAGCTGGATGTTAGGACTTCTTGCAGAAACAGGACTCAGATGTGTCCGGCCCGAAGGGTGGCTTTTGTTTGTTTGTTTGTTTTTGTTTTTGTTTT
>NW_010434348.1:0-201 GCF_000710305.1 Buceros rhinoceros silvestris | reverse complement strand
GACCCCAAACTGGTGACCCCAAAGGGGGGCCTTGAGGCCTGAGCCCGAACTGGAGGGAAGGGCGGGAACCTGCGGGGGCAAAAGGAGATGCCCCCAAAACTGGTGTGGAAAGAGGGGGGGGCAAATGGGGGACCCTCCCAAACCAGTAACCCCAAACTGGGAACCCCTAACCCCCCCATCTGGGTGCCCTGCAGGGTGTCC
>NW_010434347.1:0-201 GCF_000710305.1 Buceros rhinoceros silvestris | reverse complement strand
AGCATGGTGAGCATGGACTACTTAACTAATAGATGAAGTATGTACAGCTAAATTGTTTTAACAGGCATAGGTCAAATCTGTTGTTATTTTAATCCCTTCAAGCCCCATGTTGGATGCCAAAAACGACTATCCTAAACACCACACAGTCACTTTCTCGCTCCTACCCCTGGCTGTGGAAATTAACCCTATCCTAACCAAACC
>NW_010434346.1:0-201 GCF_000710305.1 Buceros rhinoceros silvestris | reverse complement strand
GGGGTCCCCATCCCCCCCCCCACCCAGCCCCCCTGCGGCACCAACCTCCTCGTCTTGCTGTCATAGTGCACAATGGGGTTCCCGTCCACGTACCCCACAGACACGTACTGGTACAACCCCGGGCTGGGCTCTGACATCGCGACACTAAAGAAGCGCAGGGAGTGGAGCCCTGTGGGGAAACGGGGAGTAGTGAGAGGTGGG
>NW_010434345.1:0-201 GCF_000710305.1 Buceros rhinoceros silvestris | reverse complement strand
GAAATGAAGCTGTTGGCTACTGAGGCACATTACTGTGAGGTTACTCTTTAATCGCAGTTTCCTTGCAGATCATCTCAGGTATGGTTCCCTTATACTAGCTAAAATTATGTCCTCCTGAAATAAAATTTTGCAGTCCTTGGAGCATTTCTAAAACAGAGATTGTAGCAAATTGCCGTGCTGAGTGGGGCTGGACTTCAGAAC
>NW_010434344.1:0-201 GCF_000710305.1 Buceros rhinoceros silvestris | reverse complement strand
CCCTCACATCCTATTGAGTGCAAAGATGAGCCACGTTTTATCCGGCCTAAGGCAGGGACGCTCTGGCAGACAGCAGGACAGCTCTCAAGCTGCCTCGGAGGAAGCACATGGGGAAACTCCTGGTTCAGGTTTTCAGGCTGCACACAGGAAAGCAGCTCCCATTGCACCCAACCTCCATCTGGGACAAAAACAGTAACTGCC
>NW_010434343.1:0-201 GCF_000710305.1 Buceros rhinoceros silvestris | reverse complement strand
GGCCCACAGTGCTGAGCTGGCAACTGGCCCTGCTCTTATCTCCCCCCAGGCTGATGCAGCCACGCTTCACGTCCATCACAGTGCCAGCTACAGTGATTTACCAGCTTCCTTTCCAGAAACATTGTCAGAAAATTTTGCTTGTAACATCTGAAGGTGTTTCAGTGTTGAAGAGGTGGAGGAAGACGAGGACAGCGTAGGGAA
>NW_010434342.1:0-200 GCF_000710305.1 Buceros rhinoceros silvestris | reverse complement strand
AGCTGGCCCAGCACCCTGTCCAGCTGAATCTCAGAGGTGTCCAATGCTGGGGACCCCATCACTGGCCTGGGGAGATTATTCCAACGGCTGAATGTTCTTGCTGTGAAAACTTTTCCCCTTGTGTCCCGTCAGAATCTCCCCTTCCAAGGAGTAACTTGTCCCCATTACCCTCATCTTTTCCACGTGACTCCTTGCAAAAA
>NW_010434341.1:0-201 GCF_000710305.1 Buceros rhinoceros silvestris | reverse complement strand
AGGGTCTGTCTTGCTGTCTACAAAGATTGTCCGTATCATCCTGGCTGGTGGGTGGGTGGGGAAACCGAGGCACTCTGCGAGGAAAGACGCTTGCTAATTCCTAAATTCCCCTGGCAGCAGTGTTGTCTAAAGCGCATAAAGATAAACGGGGGGCGGGGGGATGACTGCTTGAGGGCACTGGAAATCCACTTAAAGGCAGAA
>NW_010434340.1:0-201 GCF_000710305.1 Buceros rhinoceros silvestris | reverse complement strand
TTTCCTGGCCCTTCAGCTGCCAGTGGAGCTGCGGCAGCGGGGTGAGCGCCACGCCGGGACAGGCACCACACGGGCACACGGTGTCAGGACGCATCAGCACCACCACGTCATGTAAGTGCACCCAAAAAGCCAGCAATTAACACCAAAGAGTTTTCACACCACCAAACAGCTCTTCTGCCAAAGGGTTGAGCCGTGGGAACG
>NW_010434339.1:0-201 GCF_000710305.1 Buceros rhinoceros silvestris | reverse complement strand
GCTGCTGGGATGGCCAACGGCAGGCCCCAGCATGCCATCCCTGTGCAGGGGATGGTCCCACCAACGGCTGGGTTGAGCGACCAGGGGAAGCTCTGCCATCCCTGAGACTCTCAGCCCTTGGGAGAAGAATTCCAGAGAATCATGGAACACTTTAGGTTGGGAGGGACCTTCAAAGTTCCTCCAGTCCACCCCCCTGCAGGG
>NW_010434338.1:0-201 GCF_000710305.1 Buceros rhinoceros silvestris | reverse complement strand
GGCTCAGAACTCCTTCCTGGTGGAAGTGTAGCTTACCCCAGAAAATGCTTTTTCCTCATCTCTCAAAGCCGTTCCCAGCAAGACTGGGCTGTGCTGCTTTTAATGATCCATTTATCAAGCCCCAGGGCAGCAGCAGAGAGCAACAGGCTGGCACAGCAGCATGGGCAGCCCCAGGAGTGACCTGGCTTGTTCAGGCCAGCC
>NW_010434337.1:0-201 GCF_000710305.1 Buceros rhinoceros silvestris | reverse complement strand
GAGTTACCGCGGACCTAAACGCCGTCTGGAAACAAGCAAAGGTATTGTAGGAAATTCAAAAGGACAACATCGCGTGGGGCTTTTTCTGAAGTCAGGGAATGGCTCACATCAACCTGAACTACCTGAAAACTTTGTTTGTGATACCAGTACTAGTAATTGTTGTCCGTACACTATGGTGTGTCATGATTGAAGGTTCACCCT
>NW_010434336.1:0-201 GCF_000710305.1 Buceros rhinoceros silvestris | reverse complement strand
AAAACTTACTTCTACGTCAAGAGTGAAAGGCAAAGAATGCAGTAGAATTTGAATGGCAGGCAGAGGAAGTGCATACTTAAGAATGTCACTTGAATCCACGGCACCATTGCCTCCTTTTCTATCCCAATCAAGCCCCTTCAGGCACTCTCCCACGTAAGACAGAAGGCACTTGCTTGGAAAAAAAGTCTACTTTCTAACCCA
>NW_010434335.1:0-201 GCF_000710305.1 Buceros rhinoceros silvestris | reverse complement strand
CCCTGCCATAAACGCTTGTAATGTGTGAATTTGAATGAATGAGCGGTGCCAGTGTTTGCAGATGGAAAAACAGTAATAACCAGAAATCAGATGAAAGAAAGGACAGGAAGGCGCTGGGAGGCAACACGTAAAAGTCTCCCAAGAATACATAAGGTCTGGTGACTCTCAGTCCTGTGGATCCACAAGAACAGAAAAACTCAG
>NW_010434334.1:0-201 GCF_000710305.1 Buceros rhinoceros silvestris | reverse complement strand
ACAGCGCCGGCTGGCCTGCAGACTTCCTATAAATCCTCAGGCACAGCTACGTCACACAGAGGGGCCAGTGACCAGGCTGGGGCTGTCCCAAGCTCCTGAGTCGATGCAACCCAGCACCGGTGCCATCGCCGCCGGGGCAGTCTCTGCGGTGCCGCTGCCCTGATTAGCTTGCCCCGCCACGGTAAAAATCTAACTGGAAAT
>NW_010434333.1:0-201 GCF_000710305.1 Buceros rhinoceros silvestris | reverse complement strand
CAAACCTCTCTGTGCAGCCAGGCTGGTCTTCCCTGTTGGCTTGTCTTATGGCATGCCAGGATGGCCTGCTCCTGTGCCTTCAAGACTTCCTTTTTGAAGAATGTCCAGTCTTCATGGTCTCCTTTGCCCTTCAGAACTCCCTCCCAAGGGACTCTGTCAACCAGGACACTAACAGGCCAAAGTTTGCCCTCTGGAAGTCCA
>NW_010434332.1:0-201 GCF_000710305.1 Buceros rhinoceros silvestris | reverse complement strand
TGTGGAGGGGCCCGAGAGAGCCGGGACACGCAGAGACACGTATGGACTGGGCAGCCCAGTGCTCCCAGTGCTCCCAGTCTCCCTCCCAGTGTTCCCAGTGCCCTCCCAGTGCTCCCAGTCTCTCCCCCAGTGCTCCCAGTGCCCCTCCCAGTACTCTCAGGCCCCCTCCCAGTCCTCCCAGTCCCTGCCCCGTGCCCCCAG
>NW_010434331.1:0-201 GCF_000710305.1 Buceros rhinoceros silvestris | reverse complement strand
ATAAATATCATTTACGCAGGAACTTTGGCATAGCTATGCACTAATTAGTAGCATTTATCTTAAAGCACTTACATTTTTCCTCTCTATCGTAAATATAAACTAAACATTTTAAAACATGTATTTATGTAAAAATTTAGGACCAGTCTAAATAATACTACACTAAATATATGCTTAGTACATTCTCAGTACACCCTCTCTGTT
>NW_010434330.1:0-201 GCF_000710305.1 Buceros rhinoceros silvestris | reverse complement strand
TGTTGGTCGCGGGCCGGTCACGCTCCCCCGGCGCGGGGCAGCCCCGGGTCGGTGTTTTGCTGTAGATGAGCAACCAGGACACGCTCGAAACGGGGGAAACGCTTTAACAGTCAACTTATAAAACAACACCATGGAAAAGGTGCCAGCAGCGGGTTGCGTTCGCCAGGGACCAGCTCGGTTCTCCGCGCGGTTCTTCGTACT
>NW_010434329.1:0-201 GCF_000710305.1 Buceros rhinoceros silvestris | reverse complement strand
GGTTGAACTCCTCGTCGGCGTAAATGTCGATCAGATCCACCCCCTCGGACATATTTCCAGAGGCGGGAGCGGGAGCCCGGGCTGGCACCGGGGCGAAGCAGGAACACGTGAGGTGCTCTGCTGCGGGGTGAGGAAGAGGAGGGTCACTGGGGACCCACCGGGCATGTCCCCCACCCTGCCACCGCCCCAGCCACCTCTGCC
>NW_010434328.1:0-201 GCF_000710305.1 Buceros rhinoceros silvestris | reverse complement strand
CCCCAGCACAAGAGGACGTATGGTCCAAGCATCCCCGCAGCCCCATCTCATGCCTGGCTGTGGGCGGTGGCAGATACAGTAAAACTCCTTTATTTCGAGGGGCTGGAGGTGCTGCCTGGACGTCACTGCAGCCACTCGGCCGGGCCAGGAGCCAGGAGGGTGCTGCAGGCAGGCCCCCAGCTGCCCCACCGGGTCTCCCAC
>NW_010434327.1:0-201 GCF_000710305.1 Buceros rhinoceros silvestris | reverse complement strand
CCGGTGGCCTGGGCATGATGTCTTTGGGCAGCAAGGTGCTTTGTGGGAAGGATGTTTGCACAGCTTGGGGAAAAACCAGCCTTCCCAAACTGCCCTCCCCACCACAGACACCTTTTTCCACCATTTGCACACACCAACCCTTGCACACAGGTGCAAGACACTTAGCTGTGTGCACGTGAACCTTTGTTTAACATTAGAGAC
>NW_010434326.1:0-201 GCF_000710305.1 Buceros rhinoceros silvestris | reverse complement strand
TTGAACTGGTCTCTATAGGGCCTATACTGGTCTCTGTAACACTCTTACTGGTTTCTTTAGACCTCATACTGGTTGCTTTAGAGCCCATGCTGGTGTGTTTATGGTTTATACTGGTTTCTTTAGAGTTCATACTGGTCTCTTTGTGGTTTATACTGGTTTATACTGGTCAGTTTAGAGTTCGTACTGGTTTCTTTATGGTTT
>NW_010434325.1:0-201 GCF_000710305.1 Buceros rhinoceros silvestris | reverse complement strand
GTGACCAGCGGGATTTGAGGGGCCTTCTCGGAGCTGCAGAGATGGGCTTTTTGTTGGGAGTCCGGCCCTGTGATTGGGGGTTACAGCAGCTGATGGCTGTGGGATGGCAAGGTCACGCTGAGGGGACCCGGCTAAGGCTTGCAAGAGCGTTTGGAAGGGAAAAGGTGCTGAGACTGGTGTGTTTGAGGGTGTTAAATGCCA
>NW_010434324.1:0-201 GCF_000710305.1 Buceros rhinoceros silvestris | reverse complement strand
GGAAGAATGCACTATTAGTACTTAAGAAAAAGCGAGAATTCACTATAATAACCCAAACTGCACTAATGATTACACGTACGTTCACTAATCACTCACGTTCACAAACTTACAACGTGCTAAATATTCACTCACCCCTCCAGGGAAGGGTTCTGAAATCCCGGCAGAATGACCTTGGCCTGTCCTGGCCCAGGGGGAAGGGTC
>NW_010434323.1:0-201 GCF_000710305.1 Buceros rhinoceros silvestris | reverse complement strand
TCCGGGCCCTGGGAACCCTGTGGGGCGAGTCTCTCCGTCCTGACCCTTCCCAAGAGACCTGAGCTCGCACAGCCGGGCTGCCCCGTGCCCCAACACCCGACAAACCAAACAGCGAACGGTCCTGGGCTGCAAGAGCCTCTGGGCAGCGCTGCGGGACATGGGAGCACTGCGGGGCAGGTCCCTTTGGCCCAGCCCCTGCGG
>NW_010434322.1:0-201 GCF_000710305.1 Buceros rhinoceros silvestris | reverse complement strand
AAGGACAAGCCAGCAGCGACGACTGGAACAGGTAGAAGTTAAAAAGGGAAATACGCAGGTTAGAAGATCCCTTTTTATGCAGGACTCCTGAATATTTGGTCCCTGTCTGTGCTTGCAGCAAAACCGTGGCTTTTACTGACTTGACCTTACCTATTGCTGACACAGGTGCCCAGGCCGCACTTTAAGGTGCCACACGGCCAC
>NW_010434321.1:0-201 GCF_000710305.1 Buceros rhinoceros silvestris | reverse complement strand
CTTCCTTAATAGGGGATGGTTTATAGGGCTGACCTAACAAAGCTGGATCTAAATTTACAGGCTGTTGTAATTTAGAAACTTTAGTAGGGCCCTCATTCAGCTGTAGTAGTTGGCCAATTCCTTCCAGATATGAGTACCACTATCGCACCGTAGCTTTCTGAGCTATTCCTTCAGGAGGAGGCGATCCCTTAAGGATTGGGT
>NW_010434320.1:0-201 GCF_000710305.1 Buceros rhinoceros silvestris | reverse complement strand
CCTTCCTCAGGAGTCTGCGTGAGACCGAGCGGCGTTGCGGCTCACGGGAGGGTGTCTCTCCCTGCATTTTTCCGAGAGGTCTGTGCCATCGGCTCCAGCGATGGGAGCGGGTACTCCAGGCTCTCGCTTTGACCCGGGGTCTTTCAGAGTAGCCGGTTCTTCGCAGTGGTGGCTCAATTTGCTCTTTCTGTTCCCCTTCTT
>NW_010434319.1:0-201 GCF_000710305.1 Buceros rhinoceros silvestris | reverse complement strand
AGTGTTCCTGTTCCATTTCATCATTTCCTCATTGTCAGACGTGGTCAGCAAGAAACTCCTTTGAAGACCAGCAGAGAGGGCCTCTAAATCATTCTCGCCCTACCGGACAACTCCAAAGTCAGAGAAGCACCAGTCAACACCCTGAGACAGCAAACGGTGAAAGGTGGCAACTCAGAAAAAAAAATTCCCCATCCCACCCCC
>NW_010434318.1:0-201 GCF_000710305.1 Buceros rhinoceros silvestris | reverse complement strand
AAGCTGCTGAAGGAAAAGGTGAATCAAGTCAGTTTATGGAGGTGAAAGCCATCCAGCTGGCTCTAGGTCTTGCTGAGTGAGAAAAGTGCCCAGTGCTCTATCTCCACACAGACTTGTGGATGGTGGCAAATGTCCCGTGGGGGTGGTTACAGCAGTGGAATCAGAGCAGTGGAATCAGGCAGTGCAGAGGGAAACCCATCT
>NW_010434317.1:0-201 GCF_000710305.1 Buceros rhinoceros silvestris | reverse complement strand
GACCTGGCAGTGCTGGGTTAACCATTGGACTCAACTATCATAAAGGTCTCTTCCACCCTAAATGATTCTGCGATTCTTTCTAGATTGTAACTTCTAAAGTTTAACTATAGCTTCTGGTAAGAAATTACCAAAATCTGCATTGTTGCAGAACAGGTTTTTCCAGGTTTGAAATATCATGAATACTGCTATTAATGTAATTCT
>NW_010434316.1:0-201 GCF_000710305.1 Buceros rhinoceros silvestris | reverse complement strand
CTACGCAGTTGCTGCAGTTGTATTTCAATAATGGCTTGACGTGCTGTTGTCGCATTGTCCGTTCTGACTATTCATGACAACTGGTGATCCACCACATCTTACCTTAGTCAGCGCCACAATGGCCGTCTACTTTCAGTCTCTCATCCCTCGAGGACGTTGCTCAGACACCTTGTTGAGTTTTGCATTTTTCCACCGAGCCTT
>NW_010434315.1:0-201 GCF_000710305.1 Buceros rhinoceros silvestris | reverse complement strand
CTTTGCAAGACTAAAGCCTCCAGGCATAGTCATGCGTGTAATTCTCTACAGCTGAAGAAGCCCCCTCCCCCAGCTCTTCCACTTCTCTCCAAACTTTAGTACAGACATGCAGTCCACCATCTGAAAACAAAAGACAAGCTGAAAAGTAACTCACAAAGAAAAGTTATGCCCCATCATTTATTGGAAGAAAAACCTCTTTCC
>NW_010434314.1:0-201 GCF_000710305.1 Buceros rhinoceros silvestris | reverse complement strand
AAGGGCTTTTCCAACCAAAGCGGTTCTGTGGTTCCATGATTCCAGGTTTCTTCAAAACCTGGCCCCGTCGTACAGGGGACATCCCAGGGTTCGGGTGCTGTGGGGGTGGCTCCGCTGATCCGAGCGTGGGGGACCTGTGCTGGGCCTGCAGTGAAGCAGGGCACACCTCGCCGCCTCACCCTGGCGACTCCCCTGTGCCAA
>NW_010434313.1:0-201 GCF_000710305.1 Buceros rhinoceros silvestris | reverse complement strand
TATGGGGCAGTGCCCCACTGGCCCCACGGCGGTGCCAGAGGGATGAGGCTGTGGGGCAGTGCCACACCAGCACACGGCAGTGCCAGGAGGGAGGGTGCCACGGGGCAGTGCCGGATGGGCCGTGTGTGCCGCAGGAGGAAGACGGCGGAGGAGCGAGAGGCGGAGCGCCAGCAGGCCAAACGCCTGATGCTGCACCTGCAG
>NW_010434312.1:0-201 GCF_000710305.1 Buceros rhinoceros silvestris | reverse complement strand
AGTCTTCGCAACGCTTTGCTCGTTTCTTACAGATGGGACCTCGTCTGGGATCCTAAGTCATCTTCCTGGGGTTCTCTGACAACGAAGGACAGGAAGACGCATCCTGTTGATTTCAATGGTCTTGTGGATCGTCGACGGAGGTTCTGCAGGGGACCGACTAGGATCCTGAGACCAGCTTTAAAGGCAGACCCAGTGAACCAC
>NW_010434311.1:0-201 GCF_000710305.1 Buceros rhinoceros silvestris | reverse complement strand
GCACTCAAAAGATTTTGTTTGGGTACCTAAGGGCCAACAGGAACTTCTGCAGCTACAAAAAGACAAATGAATATTCCAGCATCTAGGAGGGAGCAAGCTTGCTGTCTACCAAGTTGCATGAGCAGGATGGTAGCTAAAGGGTCACGGGGAGTGGTTATTCTCCACTACCTGGCACCCAGCAAGGCTGTCTTTAAAATACCA
>NW_010434310.1:0-201 GCF_000710305.1 Buceros rhinoceros silvestris | reverse complement strand
CTGTTACTCACTGGAATGTGTTTTGTAGTGAAGCAACAAGTTCCCACCAGAACAAAGCCTGGGTGTGCCTGTGGGTCTCAACAGGAGGTCTGGATGGCACTGAACAACTTCTTCTTCTCCATGCTGTCCTCCAGCTTGTCCCAGAGAGCTTTGCACATTCACTCCTGCTTGTATGCAACACCCCAAGGCACACAACACATA
>NW_010434309.1:0-201 GCF_000710305.1 Buceros rhinoceros silvestris | reverse complement strand
GGATTGAACTCCCTTCACCACCGCTCTTGGGCCTGGCCATCCAGCCAGTTTTTTCATCCGTCAAAGAGTACACTCAGCAAAGCCACGAGCAGCCAGTTTGTCCAGAAGAATGCTGTGGGAAACAGCGTTAAGGGCTTTACTAAAGTTTATGTAGACAATGTCCATGGCTCTTCCCTCATCCTCTAAGCAGGTCGCCTTGTC
>NW_010434308.1:0-201 GCF_000710305.1 Buceros rhinoceros silvestris | reverse complement strand
ATGACTGGTCAAGGGATGAGGAGCACAAGTGATGTTCTGCTCCATCCCTCTAGTTGCAGGGAATGATGAGAAAAGAAACAGGAAGACCCACTGAGGTCAATACCCGGCTAGTGACTAGTCACAATACCCGGTTAGTGACTAGTGTCACTAACATGACAGTTTTTTTCAACCATGGGTTGATTTACACCACACCAGGCTTGC
>NW_010434307.1:0-201 GCF_000710305.1 Buceros rhinoceros silvestris | reverse complement strand
CAGCGCTGGAGACCCAGCGGACGAGGGTCCCTCCTCGCAAGCAGCCCCCGTTGCCTTCCACACTCGCCCGGGTGCGCTGGAGCTGCTGGCCGTGGCTGGGCCAAGAGCATCCTCGGAGCTCTTCGGGTTCTCAACTTTCGAACC
Source organism: Buceros rhinoceros silvestris (assembly GCF_000710305.1). Classification (NCBI taxonomy): domain Eukaryota; kingdom Metazoa; phylum Chordata; class Aves; order Bucerotiformes; family Bucerotidae; genus Buceros; species Buceros rhinoceros. Next base: position 57 of record NW_010434307.1, on the reverse strand, counting down.
GGCCGGGTGAGGCTGAACTGGCGAGCGCTGGCGGGGCCGGCGGACGAGTGATGGCAG
>NW_010434306.1:0-201 GCF_000710305.1 Buceros rhinoceros silvestris | reverse complement strand
AATCCTGCCCACCTCAGCGTCCTGGTTCTGGCTGGGACAGAGCTAATTCTCCGTCTCAGCAGCTAGAACCGAGCCCTGGTCTGGGTTCCGCGTGAGGAACGCGCTGATCAGACACTGATGGTTTGAGCTGTCGCTGGGAAATCGAGGGCTCCCCAACTTGCTGTGTGCTGCTGTGTGCAGGAGCACGAGAGGCTGGGAGGG
>NW_010434305.1:0-201 GCF_000710305.1 Buceros rhinoceros silvestris | reverse complement strand
GGAAACAGCTGAAGAAGCAGAGGTGATTGATTGTTGCTCTCAGCAAATCTGTATTCATTTATTTTCAAATATACCCTGTGATGATGCAAAGGTTTCGAAAGGACAAGGCCAGCTCAGGACAGCTGAGGCTATCTGTGCTTGTACAAACAGTTATTTGTTCATAGCAGAGGATTGTTTCTCTTTAGAAGAACAATTACGCCA
>NW_010434304.1:0-201 GCF_000710305.1 Buceros rhinoceros silvestris | reverse complement strand
CCACCCCAGCAAAGTCCCCAAACCAGTCTGATCATTCCTCCACCCCAACAGTGTCCCCAAACTGGCCCAACTATTGCTCCTCCCCAGCAGTGTTCCCAGACTGGTCTGAGCATCCTTCCATGCAGCAGTGTCCCCAAACTGGTGTGAACAATCCTCCACTCCATCAGCACCCTCAGACTGGCCTTCCACGCCAGCAGTGTC
>NW_010434303.1:0-201 GCF_000710305.1 Buceros rhinoceros silvestris | reverse complement strand
GTGTTACTTTGGATTGTGAGTTTATTAATAAAGAAAACCCTGTAAAAAAGCGCAAGAAAACACTCCTCTGGTGTTTGGGCAGGTGCTGCCCCAGGTCCAGTCCTCCCCAGTTCCCAAGCACTCCCCTCCCGGGCCTGTGAGTGGGTCCCTCCCTCGTCCCTGATGTGCAGACAGCGGTAAGAGTCGCCTGAGAGAGCGGAG
>NW_010434302.1:0-201 GCF_000710305.1 Buceros rhinoceros silvestris | reverse complement strand
GAGGATGGGGCCCGGGACTGTCACCACAGCTGGTGGTGGAAAGATCACTGCTCTGGAGTCGGGGCATTGCTGCACACAGGGCTCGTTGTAGCTCTCGGCAATGGGCTGCGGGCAGGTCACCCCTCCGGGTCTGTAGGACTGGCTGTAGCAAGACATCCTTCTCGTAATGGCTGTGAGTCTGCAAGGCACAGCAGTAAGCAG
>NW_010434301.1:0-201 GCF_000710305.1 Buceros rhinoceros silvestris | reverse complement strand
TGCACACCTCCCCTACGGTTAAATTTCCTGGTAGCTTTCTTGACCCCACAGCATGGTAGACAAGGTGTGGGAGTATTCTTTTGGCACGCTCCGAACAAACTTTTTTGAGCAATGCCTCAGCAGCGATCATCAGCTCAGGATTAAAAATTCCATTATTTTGTTCATCATGAAGAATCTCTTTCACAGCCAGCTCTCTCAGGT
>NW_010434300.1:0-201 GCF_000710305.1 Buceros rhinoceros silvestris | reverse complement strand
TTTCCTCGGCCTCCGCGGCTGTGGAGGGATGTGGGTACTAAAACCAGCTCAAAGCAAAGGAGGAGGAACCCGAGAGCAAACGCTGAGCTGAAGTGACTCTGTCTGGTGAATCTCTCTGCAGCGACGTCCTCGCCCTGCCCATCTTCAAGCAGGAAGAATCGAGTTTGCCTCCGGAAAACGAGAACAAAATTCTGCCCTTCC
>NW_010434299.1:0-201 GCF_000710305.1 Buceros rhinoceros silvestris | reverse complement strand
ATTTAAAAGTTTGTTCTTCTAGGAAAAGGGGATGTTTTGTTTCCTGTAGAAAACAAAGAGGAGGACAAGAGAGGCTGTGGAAGGCAAAAGCCTGAGGTCTGGCGTCACTGGTCTGGCTCAGCTCATTTGACCCCATGATTTGTTCTAACTGAAGATGAGGTTGAAGGGACTGCCCGCTCCCCAGGGAGCGTACACACGCTG
>NW_010434298.1:0-201 GCF_000710305.1 Buceros rhinoceros silvestris | reverse complement strand
CATTGCGCATACCCGCCTCTCGGGCTGCAGACGCATCACTACGCATGCGCGACACTTCTGGGTTGCAGCACCGAAATTATTTCAACGTGCGGCAACACTGAGCACAGCAAGAGCGCACGACTGCGCATGAGCGGCAACCGGCACCCGCATCATCGCGCATGCGCTGCTCCTGAGGCGCCGCACCGAATTTTCGCGAACCGG
>NW_010434297.1:0-201 GCF_000710305.1 Buceros rhinoceros silvestris | reverse complement strand
GGTCACTGTTCATGGTCTGCACGATCTCCATGCCCTGGGGGGGACAGTTCGGTGAGGCCAGGGAGCTCCCGTCCCCGCTCTGCTCCCACCCCAGCAGCGCCGGCCCCAGAAACACCGGGGGCAGCACCCACACCTGGTTAAGGACAACCCAGTTGGGATCGATCTGGGCGTCCCCTTCGGGGTCGAGTATGACGGTCTGGT
>NW_010434296.1:0-200 GCF_000710305.1 Buceros rhinoceros silvestris | reverse complement strand
GGCACCTGCAGAGGCACCAGACCCCTGTGTAGGACATGAAATCCCCCCAGAGTAATACAAATCGAAACAAAACTGGGAGGAAAGGAACACAAGTATCTTAGAAGCTCACAATTGTCTTCACTCCAGCGAGTTTTCTTATCTCCTTTGTAATTCCTTTCTTCATCTCTCCCTGCCACCCTCCCCACCACTCCCCCCCAACT
>NW_010434295.1:0-201 GCF_000710305.1 Buceros rhinoceros silvestris | reverse complement strand
CTTCCGATGGTCTATCTGACAGTCCTGAGGACCTCTGTAACTTGAGGGGAAGGATTTCTGCTCACATATGGAACTCACAGTGTTGATTGCTAGCCCTGAAAGCATCCAAGAATTGGAGTTTGATAAAACAACTTTAGGTCTCAGTTGCATTCTCTCCCTCCCCCCCCCGCTCCGCCCCTTTTTCTCCTGTAGAACTATGGT
>NW_010434294.1:0-201 GCF_000710305.1 Buceros rhinoceros silvestris | reverse complement strand
CAGGTCTCAAAACCTGCCATTTCTAGATATCCTTTCAATGATTTGTAAAGAACTGAAACTTCCTCTATGAAAGCAAATTATTTCATGCAATCCACATCTCTAGACTGACTATGAAGGTACAGGCTAGAGTAAGTGATACAGTAATGATGAAAAGGTGCTTGAAAAGTTCTATAAATATTCAATAGCTTTAGACAAAAGTAC
>NW_010434293.1:0-200 GCF_000710305.1 Buceros rhinoceros silvestris | reverse complement strand
AGCATATCCCCTCTGATGAACATGACTGACACACTGGTTACAACAGATAAGACAGCTGAGATACTCAACAACTTTTTTTTGCCTCAGTCTTTACTGACAGCCTCTCTTCTCACACATCCCAAGTCAATGGACCACAAGACAGGATCTGGGGGGGCAAAGTCCCTCCTACTGTAAGCAAAGATCAGGTTCGTGACCACCTG
>NW_010434292.1:0-201 GCF_000710305.1 Buceros rhinoceros silvestris | reverse complement strand
GCCAAGGCGGGGGTTGCAGCCCCCACCCCCAGGGCTGTCTGCGGGCTCCTCAAATTGCACTATCCCCCAGGAAGAGGGTCCCAGGGGAGTAGGTGCCCGGTGGTGATCCCCTAAACCACCCTCCCCAGGGGGGTTTAATTCTCCAGGAGCTGCTGGGCGCAGAGTTTGCCCCCAGAGCTGTTGCCCCCGCTCTGGCAACCC
>NW_010434291.1:0-200 GCF_000710305.1 Buceros rhinoceros silvestris | reverse complement strand
GTTCATTTTCTGCAGAGCTTCAATGCTTCTACACATGATAAGAAAAATTTTTGTGCTTAAAATAAATAACACGCAGAGGTGTCTGTCTGGATTAGGCCAAAAGCACAGTTAGACCAATGACCCTGTTACGTGGTTTACTAGACACACACAAAAAACCACCAAGGGCTTTCGGAAAGATGCAGGATTCCTGAGTTACTGCT
>NW_010434290.1:0-201 GCF_000710305.1 Buceros rhinoceros silvestris | reverse complement strand
AGCACCGGCAAGTGGGACCGGCCCAAAATCCTCTGCACAAAACGTGAGTGGAGACCAGGCGGGGGGTCTTGGGGTGGAGGAAGGGTGTCAGGGGGCCGTGGTTCCTCACCCCCCCGGGTCCCCTCCCTTGCCCCTGTTAGCCAGGCGGTCGCACCGAGCGCGGCGGCACCACCACCACCGGCACAGCCACCCCCACCACCA
>NW_010434289.1:0-201 GCF_000710305.1 Buceros rhinoceros silvestris | reverse complement strand
CTCTGCAATGACCCCTTAGTGACGCTGGCCAGACCAGCCCAGACCAGCACTGCCCTTTTGTGGGAGAAGAGGGTTTGAACTGGCAGGGCTGGCTGTGGGCTGGGTGCTCCAGCTGTGGGGATGTTTTTCTGATGGGCTCGGCAGTGTCAACTTTTTTGTTTGGCCGAGCCAATCGTAGAATCCCAGACTGGTTTGGGTTGA
>NW_010434288.1:0-200 GCF_000710305.1 Buceros rhinoceros silvestris | reverse complement strand
CCGACCCCTCAGCTCCCCTCCTCCCCGCGTACCTCCCGCCCGCAGCAACACCCCCCCCGCCCAGGCAGAGCCGCTCTGACTGCTTCCTCTGGAGGCCACGGCCTGGCTGCGGGAGGAAACCACACCCAAGGCACTCGCCGCCGCCGCCGCAGCAGCAGCAAGAGGGGAGTCAGAAGGGAGAACACAGCAGCAGCAAGAGG
>NW_010434287.1:0-200 GCF_000710305.1 Buceros rhinoceros silvestris | reverse complement strand
CTGGCCAAGGCCGAGCCCATCAGCGATGGAGGTAGACCCAACCACTGGGATAACGGATTTGACGTGAAAAAACTGCTGGGAAACCTGCAGCAGAGAGAGGGGTGAGAAGAGGTGAGGAACAGCCCTGCAGACACCCAGGACAGTGGAGCAGGAGGGGAAGAAGGTGCCAGAAGGAGGCTGTGACCCTGTGGGAAGCCTGC
>NW_010434286.1:0-200 GCF_000710305.1 Buceros rhinoceros silvestris | reverse complement strand
GCTGCAGCTCACCATGTACTCGTGAGGCGCCGCGGGGGCGGACCCCCACAGCTGGATACAGCCCACAGCTGGATACAGCCCATAGCTGCAACACCCGCACATCCAGATACACCGCCACAGCTGCAACACCCCAACAGCTGCAACACCCCCGCAGCTGGATACACCCCCGCAGCTGGATCCACCCCCACCACCCCCACCAC
>NW_010434285.1:0-200 GCF_000710305.1 Buceros rhinoceros silvestris | reverse complement strand
TGCTGGGGACAGTGGGACACAAGCCGCCGTGCGTCCCCGGGAGCGAGGCCCCGCTGGGAGCGTCGCCGGCAGAGAGAACTCAAGCCCCAGCGCAGAACTGGGGAAGCAGAAACGAGCTGGTTGTGGGGCCAGAACTGGGCTCGGTGGTTTCTGCCTCCGCTGAGGAAAAGCCACTGCAGCTCCCCCAGGCCCCGAAAGCC
>NW_010434284.1:0-200 GCF_000710305.1 Buceros rhinoceros silvestris | reverse complement strand
GCACGGAGCCGGCAGGACCCCCCACTCCTTGCACCTGCTTGCCCCTACAAGCAGCAGATGGACACCATGTCCCAGGACTCTCCTGTGGATGCAGCAGCCTCAGAGCATCCCTGGGGGCAGCTCCAGACACCCACCACCTGCCCCATGTCCCCGGAGGAGCCAGCACCGCCCACACCCGTTACCTTCCAAGGACACGGGCT
>NW_010434283.1:0-200 GCF_000710305.1 Buceros rhinoceros silvestris | reverse complement strand
TTTCCCATTAGCGCTCTGTCACCTCGGTGCCCCAGATTCAGAGGACCACAGTTACCAGAAGAATGGCTTATTAGCATTTAAATATCTTATGTAAAGTATAAGACATAAAGGGTAGTTTAAGACAATGAAAAGGATATTAAAAAATATCAATACCCTGCCTGTGATTTTAATCTCCCTGTTTCTCCCAGTGAATTAGCTCC
>NW_010434282.1:0-200 GCF_000710305.1 Buceros rhinoceros silvestris | reverse complement strand
CTCCCACTCCAAAACGGACCTGGGTGCTGGGTTCCGTTGCTCACACACTGCCTCCCACTGCAACCCAAAGCCCACTGGGACACTGTGACATAGGAGAGCCAAAGGGCCATCGGAACAACTGCAGTGTGGATGGGATCAGATGACCAAAGTCCTCTGGAGTGTCAGTTCTCTGTGGAACACTCATCTACCTACAGTCAGGG
>NW_010434281.1:0-200 GCF_000710305.1 Buceros rhinoceros silvestris | reverse complement strand
AGTGTATTCATTCCTGTAAGTGTTGCCAATACCTACAGCACGCAAACACGGATGTGTTTCCTGCCCTGAGGAACTTGCAATCTAAAGTAACACATGACAAAATGTGTGAAAAGATGCAATAGATTACAGAGGCCAAAGTCTCAAGCAGTCCTGCTGCTGGTCAAAATTCTGCTCAGAAAATGTTGACAAGCATCTATACT
>NW_010434280.1:0-200 GCF_000710305.1 Buceros rhinoceros silvestris | reverse complement strand
TTGAAGCTGACAGTTCCCTGGAACCAGTGCAACACATGAAGTAGTCACAAAATACATTTTATCTTCCAGCCCTTTTAAAGGGTCAGAAGCTCTCCGGTCTCTGATGCCTCCAGTAAGCTGACCTTGGCGGACATAGCCCATCACCTCATTACTGCTGTCCCACTGCTCACAGCCTGCCCTCTCTCCTGGCCCTCCAACTG
>NW_010434279.1:0-200 GCF_000710305.1 Buceros rhinoceros silvestris | reverse complement strand
CTTGGAGGGCTTTCTTCTCTTTGGTCAGCTTCACAATGGTCTCATCCAGGGCTGCCATCTCCTCTGTCAGGTTTTTCACCTAGGAGCAGAAGGGAGCAGGTGCAGATAGAGGACGTTGTTTAAATCTTTATACTGTGTAACAGAGCAGGGGTCTTTCTTGACAAGAGCATAGCACGTTCTGCTTTATACCTTGTTCTCGG
>NW_010434278.1:0-200 GCF_000710305.1 Buceros rhinoceros silvestris | reverse complement strand
TGTGGAATGTTTCCACTTGTCCCGTGGACTTTAATGAAAAGTTCAAATATTTAAAATTTAACAAATCTTTAATAAATCCGAGGTTAAAATTGGAATTAATATTTTAATTTCTAACAATATTGCAGATTATAATTAATAATGTTTTGAACTCGAATAAATAATGTTTAAAATGCTAATTAATAACATTTAAAATTCTAATT
>NW_010434277.1:0-200 GCF_000710305.1 Buceros rhinoceros silvestris | reverse complement strand
TCTTTCCCTGTTTCTCTCTACTTCATGCTCACTGTATTTCCCTCTGCCTCTTTGCCTGTGTCCTTCTCTCCTGTTCATTCACTGTCAATCTCTGCCTATGCTTGCTCTTTTCCTCTCCCTCTCCTTTCCTTCTTGCTTGCAGTCTTACCTTTTATTTTTTTCCCTCTGCCTGACTCACTTTATGTCCCTCTCACTCTTTC
>NW_010434276.1:0-200 GCF_000710305.1 Buceros rhinoceros silvestris | reverse complement strand
GCTGGCGCTGCAGGGCTCGCTCTACGTCACCCTGCTCCGTGACGAGGCCCTGCAGGTCCACAGGGTCACCGAGGAGCTGCTCAGCACCCTCAAAGGGTAACGGCCCTGCCGGGGACCACGCAGGGTGCCAGGGGGCTGCTGCGGTGGGTGCTGGGAAGGGCACCAGGAGACTTCACAGGGGGCCAGGAGGGCGTGTGGGG
>NW_010434275.1:0-200 GCF_000710305.1 Buceros rhinoceros silvestris | reverse complement strand
GGGGACCCCCACGCCAGTCTGCAGCTGGGCAAATCCAACTTTTTGGAGCAGGACTTTGGGTTAATCCCATTGTAAAGGAAGGGAGGTGCCTGGGGGTGAGGCGAGACAGCCAGGGCAGCCCAGGGACTTATGCCACCGTGTCCCTGCCAGCCCCAGGCAGCTCCCCTTCTTCTCGGCAGGGTCCCCCCGGCGGTGGTGGG
>NW_010434274.1:0-200 GCF_000710305.1 Buceros rhinoceros silvestris | reverse complement strand
CACCTTGAGAGGTGATGGCGGTGGGGAAGGAGGCGGCCCAGGTACTGCAAGGGGAGAAACAGCATTTACGAATGGAGAATCAGCTTAGAAAAATAACAATTGCTTTATTAGGAAGTTTAATTCAAACTACACAAGAAAGCTGAGGAAAGAAACATATTTATTCCAGATTTCCACCCACCACAACACACTCGGCAAAATAC
>NW_010434273.1:0-200 GCF_000710305.1 Buceros rhinoceros silvestris | reverse complement strand
CCACCCAGTGTCCTCCACCCCAAACCCCAGTTTTTTTCTTATTTTCCATAAAATCCCCAACTCTGCAGCCTGCAGCGATGGGAGCCTTTAAAGCTGCCTGGAAGGGTGTGAATTTGGGGTGGGGGGATGGGGGTGGGAGAGTGGGAACGTCCTTATAGTGTGGCAGTGTCACCTCGGTGGGGACAGGGAGAACAGGAGGG
>NW_010434272.1:0-200 GCF_000710305.1 Buceros rhinoceros silvestris | reverse complement strand
CTGCAGCATTTGTGTTGATGGCATATTCTGGCTGCTCAGGGAAGGGTCATGTGTGCAGGAGAGATGTAGTGCCTTGTCTGCTCTCTTTGGGCATCTCTGCTGCTCATTTAGTGGAAATTGAGCTCTCATGTTTTCTGGATTGAGCAAACTGCCAGCCCAAATGGTTGATTTTGGCTGTGAAGAAAATATTTATGGCCTCT
>NW_010434271.1:0-200 GCF_000710305.1 Buceros rhinoceros silvestris | reverse complement strand
CCCGCGTGCCAGCCTCACCGTGGTGCCCACGGCCTGCCGGCGGGGATCAGCCAGGTCCATCTTGTTCAGCACCAGGACGTGTGGGCGGATGCCCAGTGCCTCCTGCAGCAGCGGGTTACGGCCCGACAGCGGGATGTGCGTGTCGCTAAGGAGAGTGGTGTTTGCTGGCATGGGAGCGGTACTGGGGGGACCGGGCAGTG
>NW_010434270.1:0-200 GCF_000710305.1 Buceros rhinoceros silvestris | reverse complement strand
AAGCAAGAGCAAGGCTGAGACAGAGCTGGCGGTTGACAAACACCAAGAGATTTATTTGGAGAACAAACATGAATGAAACTCTTTAAAGAAAAAAACATAATCAGAACTTATTTACAGAACAACAGAAATAAACATATCTACAGAAAAAATAAAACTATTTACAGGAAAAAACAATGGAAACGTATTTACAAAAGAACTAA
>NW_010434269.1:0-200 GCF_000710305.1 Buceros rhinoceros silvestris | reverse complement strand
ATAGAAGTAAACACAAAGAAGTAGGTTACCTGTGCCTCACCAATAGTACATTGGGGGGGAGCTGAGAGATTCGCAGTCTCTTTAACTTCAGAGGTCTCAATCCAAGAATGAACTGCTCAGGCAAACTTCCGCAGTCTTAGAAGACTTCTGCCTCATAGAAGACAGTTCAGCATCTGCTGTTCCATGGTCCATGGGCAGGG
>NW_010434268.1:0-200 GCF_000710305.1 Buceros rhinoceros silvestris | reverse complement strand
GGTCCTGGCGCGGCTCGTTCCAGTGCAAACGGATGGTGCAAGCTGCTTCTTGTCCTGTCCAGAGCTGGTGTCGCCAGGGGTTTGTCAGGGAAAGGAAAACCGGCAGAGATTTGGGATCACGTGTCGCTTCCAGCTTCTTCCCACCCTCACCCACTGCGCCAGGAGCGTGGCTGTGGCTCTGTGCCTGCTTCACCTTCGGG
>NW_010434267.1:0-200 GCF_000710305.1 Buceros rhinoceros silvestris | reverse complement strand
TTACCTTGCCACACTAGCTATTCTTAACTCTTATTTTTCATTAACTGATGAACCTATATGCTCTTTTTTCCTTCTTCCAATTCTAACAGATTTTAAAAACTGTTCAGGTTCTCATTAGTGTTCCTTGTCAAATGTAGCCTGTCCCTTTGTGTATTTTTGCATGCATGTGCTCTTCCTTGATTGTGTCTCTTCTTTCTTCT
>NW_010434266.1:0-200 GCF_000710305.1 Buceros rhinoceros silvestris | reverse complement strand
TTTTTTGGTTGGTGGTGGTTTTTGAACCCTGCACACATTAGTTTATTCCCTTAAGATTTTCCAACACCAGAGATGCTCAAGCCGAGTGTAGGTGTGGCCTTGTGGTGTCAGGTGGGTTAAGTCTAGCTTTGGTTTCCATCCCCAGCAGTTTTTTACATGGCGCAAGCTGCGTTTCTGTCATCAAAATGGGATTTTTGTAA
>NW_010434265.1:0-200 GCF_000710305.1 Buceros rhinoceros silvestris | reverse complement strand
CCTGACCTAATTCCTGCCCAGCCGCCGCTCGGGGGGCTGGGAAAGCCCCTCCGTGCACCCGTGGGACGGGGCTGCGGGGACCCGCGTGGGGTGCCCGGGAATGGAGAGACTGGGAGTGGGGTACGGGGGATGGAGGCACTGGGAATGGGGCACAGGAGGGGTGGAGAGACTGGGAATGGGGTGTACAGGGATGGAGAGAC
>NW_010434264.1:0-200 GCF_000710305.1 Buceros rhinoceros silvestris | reverse complement strand
CAGATCCCTCTGCAGAGCCTTCCGACCCTCAAACAGACCAACACTCCTGCCCAGCACGCTGTCATCTGTGAACCGACCGAGGGTCCAGATCATTGGTAAAGCTCTTGAAGAGAACCGCCCCGACATCGAGCCCCGGGGAACTCCACTTGTGACTGGCTGCCAACGGGACTTGACTCCAGTCCCCACCACTCTCTGGGCCC
>NW_010434263.1:0-200 GCF_000710305.1 Buceros rhinoceros silvestris | reverse complement strand
TTTGGCTGCTCCTGCCGAGGACGGGCAGCGATGGGTGGGGAAGGGGGTGTCAATCCAACCAAGCTGAACACCACCCCACCAGCATCCCCGCCCCGCTCCCATTTATAGGGACGGGCGATATTTCGGAGGAGCAGGCGGCTCTGCCATTGGCTGGCAGCCCAGCGATGATGTCATTTCTGTCCAATCAGGGGGAGGACAGA
>NW_010434262.1:0-200 GCF_000710305.1 Buceros rhinoceros silvestris | reverse complement strand
AATCATCCCACCATGTTTCTATGATGGCAACTATATAATAGTTTTCCTGTTGTACAGCGGCCTCAAGCTCCTCGTGTTTGTTGCTCATGCTGCTTGCATTGTTGTACATGCCCTTTGGCTGGGCTATTGATCCAGTCACCTGTTTGTGGTCTGCGTATCAGGCCTTCTATTCCCTTCAGAAAGGAGTCACCTATGACAAT
>NW_010434261.1:0-200 GCF_000710305.1 Buceros rhinoceros silvestris | reverse complement strand
GGGAGGGGCGGCTTCAGCCTTTGGGGCGATTTCCCCCTTTTTTGGGGCAATTTCCCCCTTTTTTTGGTTTCGCTTTTTTCCCTTTTTTGGAGGTTTGGGGTTTTTTCTTTTTTTTCCTTTTTTTCTTTTTTTGGGTTTTTTTTTCCTTTTTCCTCTTTTTTTCCCGGATTTTTTTCCTCCGTTTTTTGCCTTTTTTTCTT
>NW_010434260.1:0-200 GCF_000710305.1 Buceros rhinoceros silvestris | reverse complement strand
GCACCAATTTTACTGGCTGGCAGCTCGAGGAGCTGGAAAAGGCGTTTAATGAGAGTCATTACCCGGACGTGTTTATGCGAGAGGCTCTGGCTCTCAGGCTGGACTTGGTGGAGTCCAGAGTGCAGGTAAAAACCGTGCCCCCCCACTTCTCCCTCCTCCCCCGCGCCGCGCGGTCTCTGGGGAGGCTCCGCCAGACCCTG
>NW_010434259.1:0-200 GCF_000710305.1 Buceros rhinoceros silvestris | reverse complement strand
GGCCAAGCTGTGTGGGGAAGACAGGCTCAGGGACGTGGCACGGGGACACCTGATGAGGCAACTGGGAGCCCAAGCGAGGTCTCTACCCACGGCACAGTCCCAGCACCACCATCCCAGCAGCATCGCGGTCCCCGGGCTGTGCCTCATCCCATTAAAGGCTGGGTGGAGCAGGACTATTAAAAGGATTGAATTTAACTTCT
>NW_010434258.1:0-200 GCF_000710305.1 Buceros rhinoceros silvestris | reverse complement strand
CAAGGTTTGATTTCTCCACAAAAGGAAATGAAGGAAACCATTCTCCAGTCACACCATATCCTTGTAGAAGGTACGGTTCCCTACTACTGTTGGCTTCCCATGAAGGCCCATGTCCAGTTTAAACATCCTTCCCTCTTCTCATCTGTAGGGACAGGCCACAGGAACTCTCCAGACCAGAAATCGTCTTTGTTCAGTGGATG
>NW_010434257.1:0-200 GCF_000710305.1 Buceros rhinoceros silvestris | reverse complement strand
TCTTCGTCCATGAAGCCAAGCCATGATGACAGTATGTCAGATTGTTTTGTTCTTAAATATTTCTTTGGACCTCTACCTCTATCTCTCCAGCTGATTTTAGTATTTTTCAGAAATTATTTGTCCTTTTCTATGTTCAAGATTGTCACCTGTTTGGCTGAGGTAAAAGCCGAGGTCTGGTAACGATAATACCTTCCCCTATT
>NW_010434256.1:0-200 GCF_000710305.1 Buceros rhinoceros silvestris | reverse complement strand
GGCACTAACCGCGGCTCTACTTGCTACTGTTATCAAACACCAGATAATTATTGCAACAACATCTAACGCTAGCCGTTGACCACTGTCTTTAACTAGCTTGGAGGTCGAGGCCAGACAGAGGTGGCAATCCCAATGCAAACTCAGGAAGTTCGAAGTCCTGTAGCAGTGTCAAGAACGTCAAAGTCCGGTCTGATAGTAGC
>NW_010434255.1:0-200 GCF_000710305.1 Buceros rhinoceros silvestris | reverse complement strand
GTCCATTGATCCAATGGTGCCTGCTTTACTCGTGTGCAGTAAATCCAACCAGGAAGCCCAGCTACCTTTAAAGAAGTGTACAGTGTTAACAGAACTTGATACGGTCCCCTCTGTTTTGGCTGAAGAGGTTCCTGATTCCAAGTTTTAAGTATACCCAGTCTACCAGACTAAACTTGTGATCTAGACCTAAAGTGGTCGCA
>NW_010434254.1:0-200 GCF_000710305.1 Buceros rhinoceros silvestris | reverse complement strand
GCTCAGGCAGCGTGGGGAAATGGGCTACAGCCCCCTGTAACTGCCGTTGTGAAGCACAGCCCCCGGCTCCAATTTCACGCCTGCCCCTGGCCCAAGTCGTGATAACCAACACCTCTTTGGATAACATTGCAAAATAGGAATGGGGAATAGGTTTCTTTCTCTTTTTGGCGTGCTTTTTTTGTTCAGACAGGGGAATGCCG
>NW_010434253.1:0-200 GCF_000710305.1 Buceros rhinoceros silvestris | reverse complement strand
TGCTCATCTGCTTGGGGTGCTCATGTGCTGGGTGGTGGGTCCTAGGGGTGGTGGGTGCTGGAGATGACCAGGTGTGGGGTCCTGGGGCTGCCAGGGGCTGGGTGGTGGGTGTCTCCAGGTCCTGGGTGTGGTGCTGGGGCCTTTGTGTGCTGCAGGTGTCCAAGCGTTGGAGGTGCTGAGATGCTGGGTGCATCCAGGTG
>NW_010434252.1:0-200 GCF_000710305.1 Buceros rhinoceros silvestris | reverse complement strand
TACACCCAGAACATGGAACGGGAGGTGAGGAGGGTGGTTGGCACTGTGCTCTCTGCGTGTGGTCGTGGACAGGGAGGAATGACCTAGCTTAAGCTTAAGATCACTTGCTTTCGTTCTGTGGGTTGGTTTTCAGTGGTGATACACGGGTAATTGGTTGTGTTTTAACTGCTCTTTAGATTTCCAACTCTGATGGCACTAGA
>NW_010434251.1:0-200 GCF_000710305.1 Buceros rhinoceros silvestris | reverse complement strand
CAGGGTGAAACTCTCCTCCAGAGCCAAGCTTCGGGCAGGAGACGAGGGGAGATGCTCTGAATTGCACTGTGGAGGATCCGTTCTCCCTCTCCAGCAATTATAAAGGGTGCAAAGAAACCGGCTGTGGTTGGCTCCTTAAAATCAGTCCATGGGAATCCTTGCTGCTCCCGAGGGCTGCATGTTTTCAAGAGTATCTGCTG
>NW_010434250.1:0-200 GCF_000710305.1 Buceros rhinoceros silvestris | reverse complement strand
TGCCAACGCTGCTCGGGGGCCACACTGCAGAGACACCCCCCCACCCCCCAGTGATGGGGCACAGGTATCTCCTGCCCTGTGCTGGGGCAACAGGATATTTCCCAGTCATCCCAGCCCCCTAATACTGGGTTTGTACCAGTCCCCTGGCAGGCAGCGTGGGGCAAAGCTTCCCCTTCGCCCTGGTGCCGCCTCCGTGCTGA
>NW_010434249.1:0-200 GCF_000710305.1 Buceros rhinoceros silvestris | reverse complement strand
GCCCAGTGACAGGACAAGGGGCAACTGGCACCAACTGGAACGACGGGGAGGTGGAGCTGGAGCCTGTCCGTCGGCGCCGCCTCGACAAGCTCAGCCCCAGAGAACCGTGCTGGCAGACCCCGGAGAGCCGCGCTCCAGACCCCAGGCTGCTCCGAGAGTGCTGGACCACGTCCCACCTCCCCAAACCCCAGGTGCCAGGG
>NW_010434248.1:0-200 GCF_000710305.1 Buceros rhinoceros silvestris | reverse complement strand
ATTCTCCCCCTCTTTTCCACTCTTGTGAAATTCTGCCTGCAGTATTGCATTCAGCTCTGGGGCCTCTAATGTAAGAAGGATGTGGAACCATTGGAGTGTGTCCAGAGAAAGGCCACGAAGATGATCAGAGGCCTGGAGCACTTCTGCTATGTGGGCAGGCTGAGAGAGTTGGGATTCAGCCTGGAGAAGAGAAGGCTCTG
>NW_010434247.1:0-200 GCF_000710305.1 Buceros rhinoceros silvestris | reverse complement strand
TGTTTAGTTACCACTTCTGCCTACTTTTTCTGCTTTTGAGAATGTCTGTATTATGGATAATATTTCATTAGCAACTTTTTTTTTTTTCCAAAGTTAAATATGTGTCACAATTAGGGAAATATGTTTTTGTGCAGTTTAGATTTCTTGTTTGGGATTCTTTGCATATCTATGTCAGTCAGGGAAAACTCTCCATCTAGAAG
>NW_010434246.1:0-200 GCF_000710305.1 Buceros rhinoceros silvestris | reverse complement strand
AAAGCTGAGAAATTTCTTTCGGTGGAGAATCAATGATTCCCTGTCAAAAAGCGGTTTTACTTCTCCAGCCTAGAGAACTTCAAAATGTCATATTTTACTGATGGAAGAAAAACATGAGAAAGGGGAAAACTGAATAGAAAAGAAATATAGGACATCCTTGTAATGAAGATTAGAAACAAAAGGAAGAATTTGTCTTAAAG
>NW_010434245.1:0-200 GCF_000710305.1 Buceros rhinoceros silvestris | reverse complement strand
TCTGTAGGCCTCCAACAGCATTTGAAATTCACATTTAAGTCAGCCTTTAAGATTTTCCCCCTTTATACTCTCAGGTTATAAACAAATTTTGGATCCCATCTTTCCTGCTTTTAGAGTCCCACAGTCACACTTTCCATCCAGACATTTAGCTCATTCAATCTTCCACGTGATTCACTTCCTCTATCCCATGAAACTTTCTT
>NW_010434244.1:0-200 GCF_000710305.1 Buceros rhinoceros silvestris | reverse complement strand
GATATGGATATATGGAGATATGGATAACGGGTGGAGTGTTTGGTCGATAACAAATTGGTAAGGTGGCCACATCCAGAGGGTAGTGGTCAATAGCCTTATGTTCAGACGGAGACTGGTGACAAGTGGTGTCCTTTGGGGGTCTGCAATGGCACCAGTGTTGTTTCATATCTTCATCAATGACATAGCAAAATCAAGAGCAC
>NW_010434243.1:0-200 GCF_000710305.1 Buceros rhinoceros silvestris | reverse complement strand
CCCGGCTGAGGCGGGCGGTGCGCAGCCCGCCAATTTGACCGGGATCCGGCTCTGGCTCATCCTCTCACTCCGTTTTCAGGTTCCAGCGACGGGCAAGCTCATTTGGCTCAAAAGGCACGGAAGAAAAACCCGCCAGCCCCTGGCGATCCCGTGCAGCGAGAGGACGAGCCCGAGCCGGCTGCCCCGCCGTCCTCGGGCGC
>NW_010434242.1:0-200 GCF_000710305.1 Buceros rhinoceros silvestris | reverse complement strand
CCTCCTATCTCTAAACCCCTCTCTCCTGCACTGGTAGAGAAAGAGTTAAAAACAAGAGCTAGAAAAAGGAAGAAGAATTTGTGAGGCTGACCTCAGCTTCTACCAGCATAAGGTCTCGTGAGCCTCCTGTCACACCGGAGATAGTGACAGACTCAGTTCCTTAGTTCAATGGGAGCAAGGTACACTGGACACCTGTATCT
>NW_010434241.1:0-200 GCF_000710305.1 Buceros rhinoceros silvestris | reverse complement strand
AGTCCCTTTAACACCTAGTGTGTGTTAACAAAACAAATGGCAAATGTGTCTGTCTTAGTAGAGAGCTTTCCCTTTCCACGCTGCTCCATTTTTGCTTACAATTTGATGACAGTTTGGAATTGATTTAGTTTACAAATCTACAATAATATTCATTTCACCTCACTTTAGTCAGGTACATATGAGCTTGCACTGAATTTTCT
>NW_010434240.1:0-200 GCF_000710305.1 Buceros rhinoceros silvestris | reverse complement strand
TACACAAACCACAAACAAGAGATCAACAGGTTTGTTCAGGATCAGAAATCCGGTGAGGCGAGGGTTACATTGCGGTCAAGGAAATCAGGCAATAAGGGAGAAAAACCTACTGGTCGGTTAATGGCGGCAGCACATGGCCGTAGGGAGGGGCCAGGGCCAGGAGCAGTGGTGACAGTCCATGTACCACAGGCGGTGGCGGT
>NW_010434239.1:0-200 GCF_000710305.1 Buceros rhinoceros silvestris | reverse complement strand
GACCTGAGGGCTGCACAAAATGTGAACCTCTTGGTCACTTTCCTCTGTATTTTATGTTTGCAACAACCATAATATATTTATTTAGGAATAAAGCCTGTAGTTTCCTTTGCATGCACACCACGAGCAGTAGTTCTCATTTGTTTCTCTTTTCACTGGTTTGGGCTGTGTCATCATTAGCCTTTGGGCACAGCTGTGGCTTT
>NW_010434238.1:0-200 GCF_000710305.1 Buceros rhinoceros silvestris | reverse complement strand
CGCCCGGCGTCAGCTGCGGGACAGACAGCGTCAGGGAGAGCCAGGCCAGCCAAGCAGCGACGCAGGAGCTTAGGGACACCCTTGTCCTCATGAGGCAGGGATCCGCTGGGGCTTAGGCTCCCGTACGCAAAGCCCAGCCCAGCACAGGACACCCATATAGACCTGACCTAGAAGGAGGTGGTACCCTCGGATCACCCCCA
>NW_010434237.1:0-200 GCF_000710305.1 Buceros rhinoceros silvestris | reverse complement strand
GCCAGAGCCACGGTGGACGCGGGGGGCTCTGTACCCTCCTGCCCCAAGGTGCACAGAGGAAAGGCGGCTGGAGCCCCCGCCCAGGCTCCCCAGGCCCTTGAGGGAGGTGGAGGAGGAGAATTGCCGCACCGTGGTGCTCATGGCGAAGGCTGGCGGTGGCTGGAGGGCTGGCGAGAGACACCTGGCTCGGGCGGGGCAGG
>NW_010434236.1:0-200 GCF_000710305.1 Buceros rhinoceros silvestris | reverse complement strand
GCTTCCTGCCTTTTGTTTGGCAGCGGGCGAACGCCGAGGTCCGGCTTGCCACCCCGGGAGCACCCGGCTCTGCCCGGTTTGGGGCGAAGCCCTGGCGGCGGTTTTGGAACTGGGGAGGGCTGCGTGCCTTGGCACGGCCCGGAGATAGCCCGGGTGTGACAGGCAGGACAAGGGACGCGGGGGGCAACAATGTCCCCCCT
>NW_010434235.1:0-200 GCF_000710305.1 Buceros rhinoceros silvestris | reverse complement strand
TACAGAGAAGCCGCCAGATGATCGACCAGATAAAATGCAGTTGGTGTCTGTTAGCGCTGGGGCTGGTGTCCCAGAGGATGTAACCTCTCTCCAGCTATAACATCAGAGGGGTTCGGGAGGGCGTGTGGTTAGCGGAGCTGAAGCGTGATGGGCATGTGAAATAGCGCCCCGGGCCCTGGCAGGAGCGGACATGCCGGATG
>NW_010434234.1:0-200 GCF_000710305.1 Buceros rhinoceros silvestris | reverse complement strand
AATGGTTTGGGTTGGAAGGGACCTTTAAGATTACCTAGTTCCAACTCTCCTGCCTGTCACAGTTTAAACTATGTGCCTGTTAAAACCAAAAGGGTTTCGTGACAGCAGGGTTTTGGATGGAATGTAATCCCACGAAAACCTACACAGAATGGAACTTATCAGCTCGTTAGAGCTTGAATTCAAGGCTTTGTTTAGGCAAA
>NW_010434233.1:0-200 GCF_000710305.1 Buceros rhinoceros silvestris | reverse complement strand
AGGCTGGCTCCTGTCATCACCACTATGTTATTCTGAAAGACACTTACTGAACACTGTTAGTATTATGTAGGAATTTACATCACACAGCTCTGTATCAAGTGTTCCCACGCGGAGTTAAATTCCCTTGAGTTACACATTGTACTTCACCATCTTTTATTATGACCCAAAACAAGTACTTCCAGGTCCTTGAGCGAAAGCAA
>NW_010434232.1:0-200 GCF_000710305.1 Buceros rhinoceros silvestris | reverse complement strand
TCTTCCTACACCTTCAAGGGACTGTCCTTTTATGTTCACTTTATTAAAAGCCTTAGTGCATTTCAGGGATAAGCTGTCCTAACCGGTGGAAGAAAGGCCCATGTCCCTTCCTCCCAGTTTTGACCTGTCAAACTTCACCTGTGCTCCTCTCCCCCCAGAGGAGCAACTGCTCTAAGGCAGGAACACAGAGAGGCTCAGCG
>NW_010434231.1:0-200 GCF_000710305.1 Buceros rhinoceros silvestris | reverse complement strand
TAAGTTTCCAAGTGAGTTTAGATTACAGATTTGTTTCTATGAGCAGAAATTGCCAGACCCTTCCCTTCAGAATAAGAGAAGACCTGAAATAGGAAGTATTGAGTAAAATCTCTACACCGACAGGTATTTGATACTACCTTGTAAGGACAGAAGAGATCAAAATGTTTTACGTTAAGCAGAAAGTGATGTTTTGTGCTACT
>NW_010434230.1:0-200 GCF_000710305.1 Buceros rhinoceros silvestris | reverse complement strand
ATGAGGTTCAAGAAGGCCAAGTGCAAGTTCCTGCCCCGGGGTCAGGGCAATCCCCAGTACCAGTACAGCCTGGGGAATGAATGGATTGAGAGCAGCCCTGCGGAGAGGGAGCTGGGGACGCTGGAGCCTGAAAAGCTGGACAGACGTGAGCCGGCAGCATGTGCTTGCAGCCCAGAAGCCAAACGTGTCCTGGGCTGCAT
>NW_010434229.1:0-200 GCF_000710305.1 Buceros rhinoceros silvestris | reverse complement strand
ATTTATTAAAGGAACAAAGGCAAGCAAACAGCACTGGGTGCATCGAGAGACTCTGCTCGACCAAGACACAACCACACAGTCCCTGTCTCCTCCAACTATCCTGATTTTAGTAAGACAATCGCTATTTATAAGATCTCCCCATACTCCTCTGAGGTTAATTCCATTCCAAGTGTTAGCAAATAATCCAAAGCTAAATGGTT
>NW_010434228.1:0-200 GCF_000710305.1 Buceros rhinoceros silvestris | reverse complement strand
GAGACAGACTGTTGAATCAGCTTTAACGTGTCAGGCTGAAGGACTTTAAGAGCTTTATATCATCAGCAGGAGGACTTCAACAGAGGGTAGAATGACAGCTAAAATTGCACTAAATCTAGAATAGTCCTTGATGTGCTTTTAATTGTAAGATATCTATAGGACTGTACAATTGAGGTGCCACAAGGAAAAGAGAAGGGATG
>NW_010434227.1:0-200 GCF_000710305.1 Buceros rhinoceros silvestris | reverse complement strand
CCTCGGTTTGGCCTGCCATATGATGATGATGAAGATGATGATGATGGTGGTGGTGGAGCTGGTGGTGGGGATGAGGGGCAGGGCTGAGCTTAAGGGCAGCGGGGTGATGCTGAGGAGAAGGATGAGGATGGTGGCGGTGCCCCATGTGTTCTGGCCGGCGCGGGTGCGGCCCGAGGCGGGAGTCGGCGACGTGCTCCCCC
>NW_010434226.1:0-200 GCF_000710305.1 Buceros rhinoceros silvestris | reverse complement strand
CCCTCGTGTGCGGACTGACCCACTCGTGGCTGCCGGGCGGTGCTGGCCATGCCGTGGCCTCCTTCCTGGCAAAGCCAGCTGATCCGCCAGCACAACCAGTCTTTGCCCTGGTGTGCTGCAGGTCTGAGAGAGGCAGGACCTCGGTGCTGGCTCTGCCCCAGCTCCCTGTCCACGTTGTCCTTGTCCCAGCGGCTGGGGCT
>NW_010434225.1:0-200 GCF_000710305.1 Buceros rhinoceros silvestris | reverse complement strand
ACAGCTCCAGCCTCCCAGGTGCTGAAGGTCTCCTGCTCGGGACCACAACTCTTGACCTCCTACACACATCGAGCCAACCTCTGAACTCGATTTATTTCCTAACGATTTACTTCAGTGGTGATGTGCCGGCCCAGTCCTGACCGTGCCGCAGCAGAGGCACCGCAGACGCTCCTCACCGCGCCAGGCCGAGGGGTCGCCAC
>NW_010434224.1:0-200 GCF_000710305.1 Buceros rhinoceros silvestris | reverse complement strand
CCCCGGGCATTTGCTTAATGAGCTGTGTTTTCCCAGAGATGGGTTTCCCCTCTACCTGGGCACCCCGGCGCAGGGTTTGGGCGATGCTCAGCCACCCCACTGACTCCCCTGGCACCGCTCCGGCAGGGCTTGGGTCACACTGGCAGCCAGGGGGGGTTATTTGGGGGGTGAAATGCCGCAAGCTCCAGCGCGGCATCGCT
>NW_010434223.1:0-200 GCF_000710305.1 Buceros rhinoceros silvestris | reverse complement strand
GGGCCAGCCCGGCGCAGGTGTCGCCCACTGGTGCCCGCAGCATTTGCTGTGTGATGGCAGGGCTGTGCCTCCCGCCTGGCTTCTTGCTTCTCCGTTACGAGGTCTGGGCCTAACCCTTGCGGAAGGAGAGAGCCCCAGAAAGAATCTCAGGTCTCGGGTTTTTTCTTTGCAGGCCTCGCAGAAGCTGGAGGCAGCCACAG
>NW_010434222.1:0-200 GCF_000710305.1 Buceros rhinoceros silvestris | reverse complement strand
TTTTTTTTTTTTTTTACAGAAGGAGCATATCAGAGCACAGTGACACTTGCCTTGTTTACACTGTTTTTTTTTCCTGGGTGCTGATGTCTTCTAAACAGTCCAGAAAATATTCCTGTTCATGGTACATGCCTACACACTCACTCTCAGTCTTGTCACAGAATCATGGAATCACAGAATGGTAGGTGTTGAAAGGGACCTCT
>NW_010434221.1:0-200 GCF_000710305.1 Buceros rhinoceros silvestris | reverse complement strand
GGGACATTTGTGTGTCTTTGGACATGGATTTTACCCATCCTGATCTGAGTGGGTCTGTTTGCATATTTGCATTTGCCCTTCCCTAGTAGCTGAAAGACTGAGGGCTTTGTGAAGGGTGTAAAGGAAAAAAGTCTCCCTTGGGAACTCCTCTTATGGCACAAATCTCTGTTCTTAGCTGCCTCTCCCCACATCATGGCTCC
>NW_010434220.1:0-200 GCF_000710305.1 Buceros rhinoceros silvestris | reverse complement strand
TCACTGCTCCATTCTCTCCTCAAACAATACAATTCTGATTCCAGCATCTTTGTGCACTTCTGTGCCTGCACCAAACAAGCACCCAGGACGGCACACCTGGCCCCCAAACCTCACAGGGCTTTGTTCTAGCCTTTCCACGACTGCCACGGGGTCAGACCACTTCTCCCTTTCCCATTCTGCACCTAGGGGAGAAGGTGCAC
>NW_010434219.1:0-200 GCF_000710305.1 Buceros rhinoceros silvestris | reverse complement strand
TTTTCTACAAAGCTGTCTCCAAGAATGAAGATGAGTTAGAGGTAATGTCATTAGCACAATTTTTGTATCATCATTGTGCACATTGCTGCATTTAGTGGTTATCACATCTACTGTCATTTGTGATCCTGTTTCACATACTGTGACACTGCAGTATCCTGAGCTTCTCTACTTAAGGAGAATGTACCTTAAGATGCAATACT
>NW_010434218.1:0-200 GCF_000710305.1 Buceros rhinoceros silvestris | reverse complement strand
GGCAGGTATCATGGTGGGAGTCTGTTACAGATGTCCCAACAAGGATGAGGAGGCAGATGAAATATTCTATAAACAGATGAGAGAAGACCCACAATTACTATCACTTGTTCTTGTGGGGGGCTTCAAATTACCAAATGTCTGCTGGAACTACAATACAGCAGAGAGAAAACAGTCTGGGAGGTTCCTGGAGTGTGTGGAAG
>NW_010434217.1:0-200 GCF_000710305.1 Buceros rhinoceros silvestris | reverse complement strand
TTCAACATCCTTACAACTTGGCTTTGAATTTTTTGTAACATCGATTTATCTAGGCATGCAACAGTGAGTGGTTCAGCATGGAAGAGATGTTCCCAGCCATGATGTTTACAGTCATGCCAGTACAGTTCTCCATGGGGTGTATAGTGGTGGGTCTCTCTGAAAAGATCCTCTGTTCCTGCCTGTCGGTGATAAAGAGAATG
>NW_010434216.1:0-200 GCF_000710305.1 Buceros rhinoceros silvestris | reverse complement strand
TGGTAACGGAGCGGTGGGGTGGATGACAGCGCCGCGGCGGGGGGGGGTGGAGCGTGAGGGGTCAGTGACGTCACCGGGGTGGTGGCATCTGGCCAATAAAGGGTTGAACTGGGCCTGGAGTGGGATCTGCTGGGGGGTGGGAGGTCCCCGCGGTGCGGCGGGATTGTCGCCAAGGTGGGGTGGGGTCTCCTGGACCCCCC
>NW_010434215.1:0-200 GCF_000710305.1 Buceros rhinoceros silvestris | reverse complement strand
GGGAAAAATCAAACACCTGTACACTGGGAGGGGGTGTTAAAGAGGAATAAATACGTGTGTTGCTGCCCTAACCCTGTGGGGAGTCTGACACAGACAGACCTGACAGAAGACTGGACAGACCTGAAGAGAAACATCTCCTGCAGCAAAGCCCTGAAGAAACTCCAGAAAACCAGAAAAAATTCTGTTAGTGCACGTCTTCC
>NW_010434214.1:0-200 GCF_000710305.1 Buceros rhinoceros silvestris | reverse complement strand
CTGCCTTTGCCACCCTCCTGCCTTTGCCACCCTCCTGTCTTTGCCACCCTCCGCCGTCTGAAAGTTTTCCTGAGCTGGCGGCCCTTTGTGCGGGCTGCCCCGTGTAGGGGAGCACAGAGCGGCCCCAGCACGCCAGGCGGGGGCTCACAGGCGCTGAAAGGCGGGGGGAATCGCCTCCCTCGGAGGCCTCTTGCGAGTCC
>NW_010434213.1:0-200 GCF_000710305.1 Buceros rhinoceros silvestris | reverse complement strand
CCCAGTATGTTTCTCTGGCACTTTCTGGCCATTAAACTTCTTTTCCACGGAGACAGTGAGAGCCTTCAGCGCAGGTTTGAGGGTGCTGAGGCGCCGGTTGTGTTGCGTGAGCGAAGGCAGGGCCAAGGGGGGTCTGTAAGTTGGGATTTTCCTCTGGGGTCCGAGTGCTGCAGCAGGCTCCTGGCTCAGCCTTGGAGGAA
>NW_010434212.1:0-200 GCF_000710305.1 Buceros rhinoceros silvestris | reverse complement strand
TTTAATAGGAAGACCAGTTGTTCTCTGAGTGCCCAGTCCTCTGAGCTGAAAGGGGAGCAGAATGAGGATCCCAGAATCCATGAGGAATTGTTCAGTGACCTGTTGCACCACTTGGACATGCACAAGTCTATGGAGCTGCATGGGATCCACCCAGGGGTATTGAGGGAACTGGTGAAAGTGCTCACCAAGCCACTTTCCAT
>NW_010434211.1:0-200 GCF_000710305.1 Buceros rhinoceros silvestris | reverse complement strand
CTAAACCAAGCCATGATGATGAGCCCTGGGCTAGCTCAATATTGCAATGTCAGGTAAACATAACCGACAGTCTTACACATGATGGCTGGGAAAATCTAGCACTTCTGGTTTGAAAAGGAAGATGCTTTGTGCCTCAGTTATTTGATCCATACATACTACAAACCCATTGACTGCTCTTGACTGAGTCTGAAAAATTGAAG
>NW_010434210.1:0-200 GCF_000710305.1 Buceros rhinoceros silvestris | reverse complement strand
CCAACATCCACAGGATGAGGGAAGCCTCATCTGCTATGAGAGTCACCTTCCCAAAAAAGGAGATCAGGTTAGTCAGGCCAGACCTGCCTTTCTTAAACCAATACTGATTGGGCCTGGTCACCTGGTTGTTCTCTATGTGTCAAATGATGAAAATCAAGATCATCTGCTCCATGACATTCCCTGGCACCAGGGTCAAACTG
>NW_010434209.1:0-200 GCF_000710305.1 Buceros rhinoceros silvestris | reverse complement strand
AGAAGGTGCTTGTGTTACTCTGGAAGAACTCTGCAGCAAGGAACAGAACTCTGGTTAGTTTGGGGCTATGAAGCCAACACCAGTAACTACCCCAGCCACTCAGCTGGCAGCCCAATAATACAGGTGTTCTACCTTGAGGTGGTCATTCAGGATCCTGGAATACTTTATTGCAGTGTCTTTTTTGTAACGAAACATCGCCA
>NW_010434208.1:0-200 GCF_000710305.1 Buceros rhinoceros silvestris | reverse complement strand
GGGAGGGACGGGGCTGGAGGTGGCAGGGCGACCCAGGAGAAGAACAGTCGGAGCCCATCAGTAGCAGAGCTGCACAGACATTTATTGAACACAAACAATGACAAACACGGCCGGCTCATGGAGCTTCCTGAGCTATCATCCAAAGGTTTCGCTCAAGGAGATTGCCAAAAGAGGGTTTTCAAAGGCCCCTGGGGGGAATC
>NW_010434207.1:0-200 GCF_000710305.1 Buceros rhinoceros silvestris | reverse complement strand
CGGACTGGGAGAATAATCCATGTGCCGTTTCCTTGGAGGTCTTTCAGAGTACGAACAAGATTCCACCTTTCTCAGCTTGAGATCAGTCAACCTTTACGTGATCTAGCGATATACAAATACAATGAATCATTTGTTTTGCCCATCTCTTATTGAAAGTAAAATTGTGGTGTTTATAGATTTATTTTTATGTCAAAGGAGAT
>NW_010434206.1:0-200 GCF_000710305.1 Buceros rhinoceros silvestris | reverse complement strand
TATTTTAAGCCCATTTTTTTTTAAATTAAAAATTTTATTACAAAAAAAATTAACAGTAAGGCAGTTTCTCAGTTGTCAGTCGCTGCGAGCTGAACAGTTTCTAATCCTCTTTCTTTAATACCAAACTAGAGGCCCCCAGGAGCCACACTCTCGATCCAGAAGCCCTTTGAGAAACGACGGGGCAAGGCCGGAGGCAGCAG
>NW_010434205.1:0-200 GCF_000710305.1 Buceros rhinoceros silvestris | reverse complement strand
CTGGCAGAGAGCGCCCAAGAACAGAAAGGCAGAGAGCCAAGGAAACACTTAATTGATTTATTTCTCCCTAGAAAAATTACCACACGATTTCATTTCTTGTGAGAGGAAGAAACCCTCTCCGCTTGGCTCGGCAACCGCCGCGGCGCCGCGTTCAAAGGGCTTTTCTGTGCACGCCGGGACGCGGCGGGGCTGCTGGCGGG
>NW_010434204.1:0-200 GCF_000710305.1 Buceros rhinoceros silvestris | reverse complement strand
AGGTTTGGGGATCTGGTGCGGTGAGGGTCACACCGTGGGCAAACTACCACTTAGTGTCCGCGGCAGGGACCAAAGCCGGGCCGGCTCCCGCCAGGCCAGGTAGCAGCAGTGACAGTGGAGCCAACAGTCACAACAGGAGGTCATAGCGTGGTATTCCCTGCCCCGGGGCAAAGCAACAGGAGGGATTTCTGGCAGGCAGC
>NW_010434203.1:0-200 GCF_000710305.1 Buceros rhinoceros silvestris | reverse complement strand
CTGTCTGCCTCACTGGCACTGCATTGCGTGGCAGGACAGGGTGGCCTTTGCCACAGCAGCTGCTACCACGTGCCACTGTCATCCCACAGCGCCTGTGCCATGTTTTGACGGAGTGCTGGCACTGTCAGCAGCCGCGGTGGGGAAGGGAAGGGACGGGATGGGACGGGTGGCGGAAGCCTGCTCGGGAGGCACTGGCCCGG
>NW_010434202.1:0-200 GCF_000710305.1 Buceros rhinoceros silvestris | reverse complement strand
GCTCCAGCTGGGCACTCGGCAGCTGCTCCGCTACCTGCCCCGGGGGAAAAGCTCGCCGTGCGTTAGAAATGCGGCACTACCTGAGAAGGGAGCAGGAGGAAACGGTCCGAGCTTAACGCACTGCCGAGCGAGGTTGCCAGGGAGCAGAGAAAGCCGTCGGGGGAGCGTTTACTCCGTGCACCAGAAGGCAAAGCGGCAGC
>NW_010434201.1:0-200 GCF_000710305.1 Buceros rhinoceros silvestris | reverse complement strand
AACTGCCTTTATCTTGACCCACAAGGTTTTAAAATTTTTTTTTTCCCCATGCTGTCCTGCCAAGGAGTGGACTCATAGAGCAACTTGGTGGGCATCTGGCCACCTGGACCAACCAAGGTCAACCCATCACAGCTGGTCAAAAGCAAACTTATTCCCAGCGTAGAGGTTATGTTAACTTTCACAGCTTATTCAAGCTTCCG
>NW_010434200.1:0-200 GCF_000710305.1 Buceros rhinoceros silvestris | reverse complement strand
CGGCACGGAGTTTAGGGAGGGGAGGAAATCCACGTAGCCGTTCCCAGCGGACATAACGAATATTTACAGGCGTTAACCTCTAGGGGTTAGTCCCAGACAGTATAGTTCCTGTGCCAATTTGGAGAAGCTCCTCTAAGCACTCGGCTGCCTCTGGCTGTGGCCACAGACACCTGCTAGGAGGTTGCCCGCCGTCTGTGGCC
>NW_010434199.1:0-200 GCF_000710305.1 Buceros rhinoceros silvestris | reverse complement strand
TGAAGTCCCCAGGCTGTCTCTGACCCCCCTTCCCCACTGCGACAAGAGTTTCACCCCCTCTCCCCAGTCCCACAACGCTGTGGGTCCCCAGCCAGGGCCCTGCCAGGAGCCCGTCGGGGTTTCCTCCCCAACAAGCGGACATTCCTGCCCCTGCGGCAGGGCGCGCAGACTCACCAGCTGTGCTGCTGGGACACAGCTCT
>NW_010434198.1:0-200 GCF_000710305.1 Buceros rhinoceros silvestris | reverse complement strand
GCTCAGAGCAGGAGGAGAGGGAGGAGGTGCTTCAGGTGCCGGAGCAGGGATTCTCCTGCAGCCCCTGGAGGAGACCATGGTGAGACAGCTTGTCTGCCTGCAACCCACAGTGGAGCAGAGAGCCACCTTGGAGCAGGCTTCTGGCAGCTGTGGCTTGTGTGGGACCCATGCTGCAGCAGTCTGTTCCTGAAGGATTGTAC
>NW_010434197.1:0-200 GCF_000710305.1 Buceros rhinoceros silvestris | reverse complement strand
GGCTCCCCAGCGCGCCCGGGGAGATAATACTCACGTTCATACTCATATTCGACCGCTTTGCCAGTCAATGAGCAGAGCGCGCTCCCTGTAAGCAGGTTAGCGGTGATGGTCATCGATTTTAATTCTTCCTCCCCTTTCTTGTCTTTTCCTAGAGCCCCGCGCGAGCACCGCAGGAGGAGCTGGCCTGAATAAAAGGTATG
>NW_010434196.1:0-200 GCF_000710305.1 Buceros rhinoceros silvestris | reverse complement strand
ATCGAGGCGGGCGCGCTGCAGAAGCTGCTGGTCACTCTGGCTACAGAACAACCCCTGGCTGTCAAGAAGAAGGTGAGCGAGGGGGGATGCACCTCTGGGTAAGGCCGGTTTTGTGCTGAACTCGGTGCCAGGCTCCTCGGGGTATCACCGACATGGTGGGAGCGTGGGCCCCGCGCTGCTCCCCGTGCTGGGTGGGCTTT
>NW_010434195.1:0-200 GCF_000710305.1 Buceros rhinoceros silvestris | reverse complement strand
TTGAGCACCAGCTGGGGCTGCTCCCCAGGCACCCCCCGTGGCATCCCACTGGGGTCCCCCCCAACCCCGGTCCACCCCAGCGCGGGGAGCAGCACCTAGTGCTGTCATTCCAGGAGAGCTTGTGGTCGGGGGATGGCGGTGGGTGCCACTGCCTCAAGGTCCCCAGCGCGTGAGAACCACCGTGCCAGGGGCTGGAACCG
>NW_010434194.1:0-200 GCF_000710305.1 Buceros rhinoceros silvestris | reverse complement strand
CTGCTGACCCCTCTCCTTACTTCTCCAAGAATTGAAAACTGTCATTTCGTGACAACTATGCCCTAGACAGTCTCCAGCCACTGCATTACCCCCAACTCCTTCTCTGTTTGCAAACTACATGTTCAGTGGGGCACCTTCCCCAGTCTCTCAGCCTGTTCAAGCCTTTCCTAACCACATAGCTGCTATCAAGAAAGATGGAT
>NW_010434193.1:0-200 GCF_000710305.1 Buceros rhinoceros silvestris | reverse complement strand
TTAGTAAGTTTGCTGATGATACTAAACTGGGGGGTGCTCTTGATTCTCTTGAGGGACAGGAGATCTTGTGGAGGGATCTAGATTGGAGCATTGGGCAATCACCAATGGCAAGAATCTGAACAAGAACAAATGCAGGATTCTGGGATGGAGTAACGCTGGGCAAAAGAATAATTTGGGAGAGAAGTGGCTGGAGAGCAGCC
>NW_010434192.1:0-200 GCF_000710305.1 Buceros rhinoceros silvestris | reverse complement strand
CTTGTGTCTGAAAAAACCACCACCTGAAAAAATACGGCCCACATTATGCATGCAGTAAGTGTGAAGACAGGGTTTGTGGATATGAGGAGAAAATAGGGATTTGTGGGAGGGGAAGTGAGGAATATTGCTTCTTGGTAGAAGAATACAAAGATTTTGAAAGATTGTTCAGAGGAAGGAAAGACCCCTTAAGGGAAATAGGT
>NW_010434191.1:0-200 GCF_000710305.1 Buceros rhinoceros silvestris | reverse complement strand
AGCTAGCTGGCACGGATCCTGGCACCTGGCGGGGGGGGAAGCTGCACCAGGCCGTGCCGAAGCAGTCCCAGAGCAGTCCTGCCGTTGTCGATGTGGCATTCCACCACTTCAGCAGGCTGGCAGCTCCTTCCAGCCCTCGCGGCCTTCTCAGCAGGTTCTGCTCATCTCTGCCAGCCTCTCTGAAGGAGGCGGACGTTTCC
>NW_010434190.1:0-200 GCF_000710305.1 Buceros rhinoceros silvestris | reverse complement strand
AAAAAAAAAAAAAAAAAAAAGGCTGTGAACAAAAGAATTGGCATGTAGGGACCAGCCAGCTTGCCACAGACCTGTGAGTGAATGCAGCCAGTGCAGGTTGCTTGGATTGCAAGGAATTGCAACCAGTTCCTGCAGACCCAACATCTTTTTGGTCTGCAGCACAGCAGGCACTGAGCCAGTCACTCTGTCCCTTGCAGGGA
>NW_010434189.1:0-200 GCF_000710305.1 Buceros rhinoceros silvestris | reverse complement strand
AAAGGAATTTCCAACCTAATGTTAACTCTTTCCTCCAAAATGCTTTCAAACATCACTTACTTTTGATAAAGAAAATAACGTGAAGTTAAGACTGATGCACTTCTGTGACTCTTCTGCAAAGAAAAATTACCTACGCTGAAAAATCTATTTCAGTAAATGTGAAATAATACCCAAGATTGTTATACTTGTCTGCTCCTAAG
>NW_010434188.1:0-200 GCF_000710305.1 Buceros rhinoceros silvestris | reverse complement strand
CACCAATAGCTGTCTTGACCTATACCATCTCCTTCATTCATGACACCAAATAAAAAGTATCTGGAGGCTTTCCCAGAGGCTCACGTATACCATCCTCCATGCCAATCCTTTCTGGCTTCTGCACAAGGAAGCAAGAAGTGCCTGCCTGTGTCTTCAGGATCTGGATTACTTGCCTCAGTCCTAATCCCAAACATAAGTGC
>NW_010434187.1:0-200 GCF_000710305.1 Buceros rhinoceros silvestris | reverse complement strand
GGGTGGAGACGACGGTTCTCCCGTCGGGCCGTGGCACAGCTGGCTGTGTCCCTGCAAGGTGTGTGTGCTGGTGTGCACTGGCTGTACTGGTGAGAGCCCCGTGCTCTGCCCTGGATGGGTGCTGGGCATGTGCCAGCCCCTGCCCTGCTGCAGCCCCGGCCAGCCCTCACGCCCCCGCCCCGTGAGCTGGAAGCTGGGCC
>NW_010434186.1:0-200 GCF_000710305.1 Buceros rhinoceros silvestris | reverse complement strand
TGTCTCCTTCCTTCTGAGTAGCTGCAGGAGCCGGCATTTTTCACTCGCCTCACCACCCGAGGCCACTGCTTGGTACCTCCAGCGCCGCACTGCTGGTCACGTCAGAGCACCTTCTGCCCTGTCCAGCTCTTCGGAGGGAAGCCGGGGGATGCAGAACTCATGACACAGAAAGGAAACATTCCCAGTTGGATTCAGTGTTG
>NW_010434185.1:0-200 GCF_000710305.1 Buceros rhinoceros silvestris | reverse complement strand
AAACTGGGAAGTGGTTGAGGCGGGCAGTGCATGGAACTGGGATGAACTGGGGAGGGACTGAGAGGGTCTGGGGGAGCACTGGGAGGGACTGGGGCATACTGGGAGGGCTCCCTATGAGTCCTACTGTGGGCGTGTCCACGGGTGGGCGTGTCCTTGGGCCAGTGGGCGGGTCCATCCCTGGGTGGGTGTGTCCACGGGTT
>NW_010434184.1:0-200 GCF_000710305.1 Buceros rhinoceros silvestris | reverse complement strand
ATGTAGTTTAAATGTCTAGGAAACTGTCTGTGTAACAGAGAGCGCAGTAGGAAAATTCAGCAGAGGAAAAATATTGGAGGAATAAATTAATTGTTTAGATAGCTGTGTGGACATTCATTGCCTTTTATTTCAATTTTTAACGATTAGCCTTTGTACTTAATAAAAAAAGAGTAAAAATTCATCTGCAGAACTGTTGGACC
>NW_010434183.1:0-200 GCF_000710305.1 Buceros rhinoceros silvestris | reverse complement strand
TGCAGTGAATTAAGATCATTTGAAATTAAGAAGCACTTATACAAATAGATCTCATCAAGGTGTCTGGCTTGAGCAGGGCATAGACTGCTGAACTAGAGGTGTCAAATATTTACATTTTAATGACATTAAATAGGGCATGGGCAAGACCCTTGAATTTCTCTACTGCAGGCTTTGTCTTCAGGATGGGAGTGGCTTAAGGA
>NW_010434182.1:0-200 GCF_000710305.1 Buceros rhinoceros silvestris | reverse complement strand
TTGAATTGCCGTGTCACAAGGTGTTAAACAAAAATTTTTTCAAAAAAGAAGCATATTCAATCACATAGCTCTCAGTAAAAATATTATTAATCTCTATTAATTTATAAATATACATATATGCTACTTGTACTAATATGTACATTATAACACATACAGAAATTTTAAAAGGACAAGATAAGAAAAACACAAATGTTTTAATT
>NW_010434181.1:0-200 GCF_000710305.1 Buceros rhinoceros silvestris | reverse complement strand
AATGCCCTGTTCTTTCCATACCAAAGGGCATGGCTTGAATCTTTGAGTGTCCCGGCTAAAAACCTGGTTAGTCACCCCAGTGCAAAACAGGAGACAAGGACACAAGAGCAAAACAAAGGGTGTGCCAATAGATCATGCTTAGTCCAGCAAAATGAATGTTGAGTGGGAACATAAATACATGAGAGAGCTCCCACCAGGAA
>NW_010434180.1:0-200 GCF_000710305.1 Buceros rhinoceros silvestris | reverse complement strand
GGTCTCATCTCTTCCTCCCTCTCTGGTTTTTAGCAAATTTCTGCTATTTTAGGTGAAATATTCAGCTTTTATGGGTTGTTTTAGGGATGCCGGGGCTGAACTGGGCATGAATTCATCCGGGCCGAGTAACCTCTCTCTGCCACCAGCTGCTGGGGAGGAAAGTGCTTGAAACCCCCCCCCCAATCACGGGCAAAGTGCCC
>NW_010434179.1:0-200 GCF_000710305.1 Buceros rhinoceros silvestris | reverse complement strand
CGTTGTTTGTCCCAGGAGCCACAGGAAACAAGAACATCCGCTGCCTTCGAGGGGGGCCAGGAGGGGGTGGCTGCTGCATGGGTGGGACGTTGCTCACCAGCGGCTTCAGGGAAAGGAGCTTCTGGGAAATGAGGAGGGAAAGTGAAACCAACACAGATCAAAGGGGGTTTGCCCGGGGTCTCTGTGCAACCCTTTACTGA
>NW_010434178.1:0-200 GCF_000710305.1 Buceros rhinoceros silvestris | reverse complement strand
CCTGTGATCGTAGAAGCTTCTTTGCTGACCTCCTGCAGTAGAAGAAAAAATGTTATGACATGTGTCACTGCAGCCCGTCCTTCTTGCTTGAATTTTAGTGCAGAATTTTCCTCAGCCCGCTCCAGTGGGGCCAGGTGTAGCTGGTGCAGAACTACCCTTGTTTCCGCTTGTGCAGGGCTATTGGGGAGTGGCAGTGGGTC
>NW_010434177.1:0-200 GCF_000710305.1 Buceros rhinoceros silvestris | reverse complement strand
TTTTTGTTCTTCCGCGTTCCCCCCGCCCCCTCTTCTTTGGCCACTCTTCGGTTTATCACTGTGTCCAACTGCCTGCCGCTAAATTGTAGTTCCTCTAAAAATAAGAGAGACGGATCCCCCGGTCCGGAACAATGTCAGTCAGTGGACTTCCAGACCACGCTTCGCCTTCAGTTAATCCAGCCACTGGATAAGATCCGTCT
>NW_010434176.1:0-200 GCF_000710305.1 Buceros rhinoceros silvestris | reverse complement strand
TCTGCAACCTGTTTAGCCATGGCATCTGCCAGCTGATTTCCAGTAATTACTGGGGTGTTTCCTTTCTGCAATGCATGATGGCCACTTTGGCAGGATCTCTTATGACTCTTAGTTGTCTCTTATGGATCACTAATAGTTCCTCTACAGCAATCCTCTGCCCCATCATTAACTTTCGGGCTTCCTCAATCAGGAGGACTGTT
>NW_010434175.1:0-200 GCF_000710305.1 Buceros rhinoceros silvestris | reverse complement strand
TGCGCCCAGGAGGGGCTGGAGCGGAAGCTGTGCCTGGCCGCCCTGCGGCACCCACCCCAGGAGCTGCCCAGCTACGTCCAGCCCTCCAACGAGGAGCTCTGCGAGGCCTTCAAGAAGGACCCCAAGGACTTCGCCGACCGGTGAGCGGGGCTGGGGACAGTGCTGGACGCACCGGTGACACTCGGTTGAGCCTGAGCACG
>NW_010434174.1:0-200 GCF_000710305.1 Buceros rhinoceros silvestris | reverse complement strand
AGCCTTCGTCCCGGCAGCAGCCAGCGGAGGGAGCCTCGGGTTTGATCAGGAGATGGCAGCACAGTCCTGGAAAGCTGGAAAACCCCCACCAACGGTCCCTGTTAGCAAAATCCCGCGAGGCTCAGGGAAGCAGAAGTGGAAAGGGAAAACCACGCACATGTCCACGCATTTGAACTGCGTTGCAAAGAAACCAGTCGAAG
>NW_010434173.1:0-200 GCF_000710305.1 Buceros rhinoceros silvestris | reverse complement strand
GAACCCAGAATAACCTGTATCCCAGGTCACAAGTCATTGCGATCCAGCGGGACGCAGAGAGGACTTTATGGTCATGAACAGCTCAGTGTTCTGCTGCTTCTTGCAGCCAGGTTTAGGCAGCAGGTGGTCTTGCTGCGTATAAGCATGGCTGAAAACACAGAAGCCTTGTGGCATATGCTCTACTTTGGAGACAGGAAGAG
>NW_010434172.1:0-200 GCF_000710305.1 Buceros rhinoceros silvestris | reverse complement strand
CGGGAGCCCCAGGGCTGCGCCCGCAGCACTCATCCCTTTGCTGTCTGCTACCCCTTCTGCACCCCTGGGCAAGGCAGCTACTTAAACGCAAACGGTGGCTGCCGAGAGGCACATGCAGCTCCGTCCAGGCCGGATGGCTCGCTACCTATTTGATGCGTTTGATGCGGCGGGGGGGGAATTTTTTGTTCCTCCCGCGCCGC
>NW_010434171.1:0-200 GCF_000710305.1 Buceros rhinoceros silvestris | reverse complement strand
GGGCACCCGCGTGCCCGGTTCCCGCACTCCTGGGGCTCTGCAAGAGTTTTGGG
Organism: Buceros rhinoceros silvestris; assembly: GCF_000710305.1. Taxonomy (NCBI): domain Eukaryota; kingdom Metazoa; phylum Chordata; class Aves; order Bucerotiformes; family Bucerotidae; genus Buceros; species Buceros rhinoceros. The sequence continues at coordinate 147 of NW_010434171.1, read as the reverse complement.
GTGAGTGCTGGACAGAGAGGAGCAGGGCAGAAGAAGAGCCCACGGAAGGCAGGAGGGGGCGGGTGACACAGGACGACCCACCCGACCAGAAAGCGCCCACGTCCCCGATTCCCCGTGCAGCCCCCGGGGCTGCGGGAGGCGGCTCGG
>NW_010434170.1:0-200 GCF_000710305.1 Buceros rhinoceros silvestris | reverse complement strand
GGGGGGCTCCTGGCAATTAATACCTTTATCTCTGGGTATCCAGGGAAGGTGAGGGAAACGCTCGTGGGACACCCAACTCCCAGAAGCCCCAATTTGGCCACCTCTGCTTTTGCCCCTCTGGCTGGGCAGAGGGTTTCCTGCGAGTGGACAGGCTCTGGGTCCAGCCTGGGGTACCAAACCCCCAGCAGCAGCTGCCTGCT
>NW_010434169.1:0-200 GCF_000710305.1 Buceros rhinoceros silvestris | reverse complement strand
TGCATGCAAGCAAATGAGGTATTTATGCCTTCAATAACTGTCAGGATGCAGAAAGAGTAACCAATGAGCTTTCTCAATAGAAATTTTAAGATAAAGCAAATCTAAGGCATAAACATACTCAGGTGTTTCAAAGATAAGTTTTTTCTCCTGTCATCACCAATGTGAAATTAAAAAAACCAACCTTCTATGTAATATTGTTG
>NW_010434168.1:0-200 GCF_000710305.1 Buceros rhinoceros silvestris | reverse complement strand
CCACTCCCAGGACCGAGGGTTACAGAGAACTGGGAATGGGGGAGCCAGGGGGGGCCCGCCGGCTCCTGCCCCGGCCCAGCCCTGGTGCTTCATCCCATGCCAAAAAAAAAAAAACGGCCAAAAAGCAAACAGTGACACGGAAATCTGGCTCTGCTGGAGCTGAACTGTGTTCAGGGCTCCCTGGTGACCGACATCCAGAA
>NW_010434167.1:0-200 GCF_000710305.1 Buceros rhinoceros silvestris | reverse complement strand
GAAAAAGCCACCACTGTGCTGGGTGAAGTTCCGCATCACCCCCTGGTTTTGTTTGTTCCCCAATTCTGATGTCTTTCGTCGATTATTTCTTTATTTCTTTTTGGCCTTTTTTATTGTTGTCGTTGTCGTTGCCGATGTTGTTTAAGTCCCCGCTGACGGGCCTGCGCGCCTCTCAGAGAGGAAGGCGGTTGGACAACGCG
>NW_010434166.1:0-200 GCF_000710305.1 Buceros rhinoceros silvestris | reverse complement strand
GTGGGTGTGGGCGGCTGCCCCCCGCCCCCAGCCATAAATGCTCGTTCTTTCCTCTTGGACTCGGTTCCGCTGGCCCATGAGAAATGGCTGTGGGGAGCTCTGGGGCTTATCACCTGCTTTGTGCCTTCCTGAGATAATCGCCCGGGGCCGATAGCGGCTGGGGGGGGGGCAGCGCCCCCCCCGGGCCCCTCACCTCCCGC
>NW_010434165.1:0-200 GCF_000710305.1 Buceros rhinoceros silvestris | reverse complement strand
GTTCAGTTCTAGGGCTGGTTCTGTTCAATATATGCAGGATCTGAATGTACCATTAGCAAGTTTGCTGACAATACCACACTGGGAGGTGCTGTTGACTCTCTCAAGGGACAGGAGATTTTGCAGAGGGATCTAGACAGATTTGAAACATTGGGGAATTGTCAATGGCATGAAATTTAACATCAACAAATGCCAGATTCTGA
>NW_010434164.1:0-200 GCF_000710305.1 Buceros rhinoceros silvestris | reverse complement strand
CCAAGCCCCATCCCAGCCCCTGTTCGCAGCCAGCAGAACCGTGGCCATCTCCCCAGTCCCCTGGATGTTCCCCTCCTCGCTGGGAGTTGACAGACTCCACTTTCGCGTCTTGAGCCCTTCCCTGCGCTGCCATGTAAAGGAGAACCATCAATTGTCACTGTTGCTGGGGACGCGTTAAATGCCGTTCCCTCCCCGGCCTG
>NW_010434163.1:0-200 GCF_000710305.1 Buceros rhinoceros silvestris | reverse complement strand
CTGGGGATGGCGTGGACTTTCAACGCCGCGGCAGGCACTGTCTGCCGCGTGGCTCGCTACGTGTCACACATAAACCCTTCCCCCAAGGACACCACGGGCTGCTTTGTGGTCTGAGGTCCCCGTGGATGCCTGCCCTGTGCTGCTCTGGCATCCAGAGCCGGGCTCTGCTGTGGCTGCGGGGCACAGGCACGGCAGGGTGG
>NW_010434162.1:0-200 GCF_000710305.1 Buceros rhinoceros silvestris | reverse complement strand
GAGGAGCCGTCGTTGGGCCAAAGTCGTTTGAAAGCGGCTGAAATTGAAACAAAAGTCGTGAAAAAAAGAAAAGAAAGAAAATTTAATATTTCCCGAGTTTTTAAGCGGGGCGATCTGTACCTAATTCTGGCAATTCTGTGATTAGTTCGCAGTATTAATTGGCAGAATTAATTACTGGCTTCGCCAAAAGCTCTCGGGCA
>NW_010434161.1:0-200 GCF_000710305.1 Buceros rhinoceros silvestris | reverse complement strand
GGGCGTTAAAACCCGGACGGAGGGAGGTACGGTGTGCCTGCCACACAAGGTAAGGATCGGGCTGGCTGAGTCCCTGGCATGTCAGGTCACTGGAAAATGCGTCTCTTTGGTGGACACTGCGATTCCCAGCAAACGGCTGATGCAGAGAGATACCGACACCCCAGCGCACCCAGAGAACAACCAGAAGCATTTGCAGATGC
>NW_010434160.1:0-200 GCF_000710305.1 Buceros rhinoceros silvestris | reverse complement strand
CTTGGAGAGGTGACTGGCGAAGGTGTTGCAAAGCCGAGGCTCTTGCTTGCCCCGCAAGGACGAGCTGCTGCTGCTGCACTTGGGAGCAGTGTGGCAAGGGTGTCGTGATGGAGGAGTGGGTGGTCCCTGGGTGGAGGGGCTGTGAAGAGCCCCATGCTTGGCCACACAGGCTCCCCCGGAGCGCCCTGCCCCTGCCCCCC
>NW_010434159.1:0-200 GCF_000710305.1 Buceros rhinoceros silvestris | reverse complement strand
TGCAAACAGACGTGGGGACACAGAGAGAGGCCGGTGAGCGGGGCCATGGCAGGCACCCTCTCGTCACCCTCCCAGCCCCGTGGCATGGCACGATGCGGTGCAGTGCTCACCGCTTGCAGAAGAGACACGCCGCGGGCCAGGAGAAGAGGGGGAACTTGGCCCTGCAGCAGCAGCAGACCTGCGGGCAGAGCGGGGTGAGA
>NW_010434158.1:3305-38382 GCF_000710305.1 Buceros rhinoceros silvestris | reverse complement strand
GTTCAACATCAAGAAGGGTGCAGCAGAAGCTTCAAAGTTACATTTAACAATATTTTGGAGAATTATTTTTTTAGCTTTTTAGCAGTGTTTTAATGTTTTTAATAATTTGTAACAACAGGAGCGAGAGCTTTGTGAAATAGCTTCTGAAGTTTTGCCACAAAGGGGCAACTTCTGATACAGAAAATTGTATCTGAGTGGAAAGTATAGTTGCTGATGGATAACATTTTACCTGTAGAGACGTATGGATACTGCCAAAGCAGATTTTATCTGCCTGCTAACAAGAAAAGATTTTACCTGATAGTGAAATGCAACTACTGACAGAGAGAATTCCACTCATCAGCGGTTGAACTTCTGTGGCACATAAAACTTTTTCTGTCAGACACTGCATATAAATTCTTTTCTCCGTTGTAGGATAAAATCTAAGAAAAAAAGTAGCTGTTGCCGAAGCTTGTGTGCATTTGTATGATGGGAAAGTTCATCAGTTCATTACCTGCTGGGGCATAAAGTTTTACCAGCTGACAACCCGGCCGAGTTACGTATTACACACAGAAATGAAGCACCGCATCTTGCAGCAGGAGCCAGAACAGTAATAAACTCCAGAGAAGTAACCTTATTACGCAAAATTTAATATCAACATTGTAATGACTTCATTTTTTAGAGAAGTCATGTGGAAAAAAGGATGCTTAATTGTTATTGCTATAGGCTGGAGAACCAAGATGACCGCCACACAAAGAAAGAAACTAAGCTCCTCAAAGCAGTTTTTATGCAATGTATCTGAGCTGGTTTGCTTTTCATCCTTGAGTTACCTTCCTAAACCAGCCACATAAGTTGTTTCTGCAAATTTTTTTTGTGAGACTATCACGTGAATGAAGCCCTGTTTGTGCAGGCACAAAGACTTTGCATTCAGTAATCCATTTGGAAAGCACAAATACTCGGACACAGATGAATATGTAGGCAGCTGGCAGAGCAGTAAGCAGCAAAGTCTGAAGAAGTGTCGTGTTATTTGAGGCAGAGATGTAGATTGGTAATAAAGAACTTTGTCTTTCTACATACATACAATGTGTTTGATTTCAAAGAAGCTTTCTACTTCCCAACAACTGCTATGCAGCTTGCGCCTGTTCTTTACTTTTAATAAGAAAATGCACAACTGCAAAGGTAACCGCAAATCTCTCAGACTGCAAAATATACATATAAAAGACATTTCCCACTATTCTAGATTTCAAATTCTTTTCACGTAGGCTATTGAAAGAGATGAAAATGGATAAATGTGTAGCCACCAATGGTGTCCGCTTCTCACTTTATAGAGAGCTACCGTTTCATTAAGTTTGAAGTTTTTGAAATAATATAATCATAATGAAAGAAAGGAAATAAAATTCTCAGAAAGTTCTCAAAGGAGTATTAAAAGATGAGATTTGAATAAGACTGATCAAATGTTGGAATGGAAGATGCAGATAGGTCATAAGCCTTTGCTTTTTTGATTGCCCATATTGTCTCGAAACTGTTCAGCAGAACAAAGAGTTTTGTGGATGAAAGACTGGTGTGAAGAAACATGAATGTCAACCTGAGTTCTGAAAGACAGCCTGCTAATGAAATATTCTAAAAGTCATTTTCAAGGTGGGAGAAAGTTCTCACTGATGTGCACCAATGCTTCTGATAAAAAGCATCAAACAGTTATGCAAGTATTGGCTTTTAGGTCTATGAAAATAAAGCAATGCTTGTATGACTCCAAATGTTGCAGAAACATACTTAGTTTTTATACTTTCAGAGGATTAAAAACAGTAATTACGATGTTTGTTCAGATAGTAGTTTAAGCATACAAAACAATTCTGGATCAGTTAATTTTCAATATAAAAAATAAGATAATAAGTAGTGCACATTGAGTAGACTGAAAATAAAGTCAAATCGTAAATATGCTTTTAGTTCAAGAAAAAAACCAATGCACTATTTGTTAGTGCAATAAATATAGTAAGTAAAATTTGAGAGAAACTGTAAATACTACATTTGGCTGCTCCTCATAGGATAGACTTCTGAATCTGACACTGTGTGACATTTAATAGCTTCTTCATAATAGAAGTTTGTAAGAAAGAAAGATCTAAAAGCAGTAAACATATTTACAACAGTTCTAGGTGAGCAGATCTAATTAAATTTTGGAATATAAAAGCCTCTGAAATAATCCTGCCAATTTCCATCTTCCACAGGGATTTTATTGTGCACTTGAACTAGCTTCTACAAAATGATCTTTGATTTCTTGTAGGGCCAGATTTTAACAGCACTGAAGTTCATAAAGGGGAGGCCTAATTTACCTGGAGTACCCATTGCTTCCACCTTGGAACACTTTCTCAATCTGAAATAAGACTGTAAGTGTGTAACCTTGGTGTGAGGATGAGCTGTCAGACAGGAAGACAGATCCAGGGAAATTATTAAATACCTGAAAGGAAATGTAAGTAAATTTTTGGCTTTTAGAACAAAATACTGAAGCAAGAAGCAGTGCTGCCTGTAGTTACCTAAACCCCTTAAGTGACTTTTAGGAAGTTCTCTATATTCATGTCAGGGAGAGCCCAGTTACCTCAATGTTTACTTGGCTAAGGTGCTCCGCACTCAGCTACGCCTGCTACTGACTGGCTTTCAGAAGCAAGGAGTTTGAAATCATCTGAGGCACTGCAACCTGTTGGCAGGTTCAGAATATGTAGACCATAAGCTAGTAGGAGAAAGTATGCTATAGAATTAAATTGCAATGACCACTTTTTTGTCAAATACAGTCAAAGCAGAGGTGGTTCATACTCAACCCAGTAATTAACACACTCTGCAAGAAGTGAGAGTTTCTGTCAGAGTGGCTGAAATCCTTTATTACCGTTCAGAAAACCCTAGTGACCAAGCTAAGGTCTTCTCTACTCCATTTTGCTTAAAAGATTTCACAGCATAGGGAAGAAATCAAGTTTAAGTAGGTCAGAAAGGAGAGATATGAAATATGATTCTTAATGGGTGACGGTAAACAAGATGGTGAGATGTGTTACTGCTGTTACCCTCAGCAGTTCTCAATGACTAACTCTGAATAGCTGCCAAGTTAATCTCTTCCTTATCTTGAATCCCATTTGAAGGCACCCAGCTCTTGCTGTGCACTCTATAGGGCCCTTGTCATCTAAGAAAGAGCTCTGAGCTCCACACAGGCAGCCTCATTTTAGTTATGCCAATCTTCTCAAAATTTGGCTTTAAGTCTGCAAGCCACAGCCATGTTCTTTTGCTTCTATTTTGAGAACGTCATAAATATACAATAGATATTCTTGTTTGAGTTACAGCATCAGGTTTTCTTCCTAGGGTCACTATTTTCCATTAGATTATGGTAGGGCGTATGTTCTTTGTTCCAAAACAATTCAGACAGGTTTCGAAAAGATAATACATATTGTACGCTAATGGAATAAAAAGTCTGTACTTGCTTTTAACACGTATCCCTTTGGAAACAGGAAATGATTGGCTGTTATTGGCTGCTCTCCCTTATGATTTAAAAGAGCTGTAGGAAGGCTTTGCTGAATGGCCTTTGATTTTCTGTCAATGTAGTTTTGCCAGAATTTTAACTGAGGTCCCATAAGTAGAAGTAAAACATTAATCTGCTCAGTTAGTCAGTCCCTGGATAAACCTTAGAAACTGAAAAAAATGTTTACAACAAAGATATCATAACCCTTTGAATACTTAAAAGAATGATAACAAAGCAAGTAATTCTCTATTTAAAACTAGTTAAGATACAGCACTATTGTTCTGATTCTAAAGGAACAAATAAAAGCCAAAGTTACAGTTTATATTTTAAAGCTGTTTCGCCTTTTTCTAAAAATCAGACCTAAATGAAATGTTTAACTCTCTTTAAATGTGTGACACCATCCATCACAATTTTATAGTTAGACACATAATAATGTATAATCTCAGCTTGCTGTCCACTTGTAAAAATGGGAATAGACTTCGAGAAATAAGCAATTTCCCAACAGAAAATTGGAAATTCTGCCGACCAATTCCAGGTGACCTGCCATCAATCAGTGTTAAAGCCTCCCGAGCTATTGCTGAAGGGTATTGCCATTACTGACGGGCTTCACCTGGTGACTAATGGTATATAACAAATACATTCAAGAACTACAGAAATCCTAAGAATCTGTAATTGTCAGTTAACTTCCAGCAAAGAGCTTCTCAGGCAATTCAGAAAGAAAGTGAGATTTCTATAACCTCGAAACTACTCATTTTTATTATAATGTTTTTTACAAAAAATCAGAATGACTTGATGCCATGAAACTAAAGTGAATCATACTACAAAACACTTACTGGTTGCAGAACGGTTTAATGTAAATCTGCTTTGACATATGCACTGAATATGCTAATGTGACAATTATTCTAAACCTGGACTTACATTCAAGTTTCTACAAAAAATCTGTGTGATTAACAACTATGATTAATGTTTGGGGTGTGCTGTTCCAGGGTAACAGTTTCCTTCATCTGCCTGAGTATACATTTAAAATTAAGTGTACAAGTGCTTTGGTTACCCATGCAAAGCCAGTGTAGCTGTGAATTACTTTACAGGTGAGAGACATGCTACAGACAAGAAATCTTGACCATGTTCAAGCTGTACCACAGAAGCAGAGAGAAATGATGATGGATTTGTTACATGGAATCTCCAAGATAGAGAAATAAGGTTTTCACAATTGTCAAAACCAGAATCCGTCAAGATTCAAAGCTCTTTGTGAAGTACAAAAACTTTAATTCCCACTGCACTTTCAGATTAAAAAATAAAAGAAAATTTAAAAAAGCAGTGGGAAGTCCTGCTGGGCCCATCCTGGAATCAGACCAGATAAGAAAGTCTCTTTTTCCCGAACAGCCCTTTCAAAGTCACTAATCCTGTGTTTAAAGGCCCCCGGGACTGCCATTGTCAGCCAAGCTATACACAGATGCAACGCAACAATTCTGCTTGCCTCATTTCTATGGGGCAACTCATAGGGTGAAGAAAAGCACATCTGTGAATATTAGTAGGACCTAAATTTATAAAACTTGCAACAAAATGGGTAATCAATGATGTGTCTGGGGAGCAAGACATAGCAGTAGCAGAACACATCTTTTTTTTCCTCTAAACAAATCTGCTTTGTGTTGTGCTATGTTAGGAAAATGATTGTGTCTTTGTAAGATAGATACAGCAATTTTTAATTCATGGAAAAAAGCTATATTATAGTTCTGATGTCCATAGGACCCTGGGTCACTCCCTAAAATAATGCAATTGAACAAAAAAAAACAAAAAAAAAAAGAAAAAAAAAGAAAATGAAAATATTTTATATGCATTCAGTATCTGCTTTGTCCAAAAAGGTGGAAGACAATGAAAGCAGAGAACTAGATGTAAGCAGAAAAGAAACAGTCTTCAATTCCCTGATAACGTTCAGAATAAGAAACTTACTCATGCCCTTCACCATGGCTCGGATAAAATGCAGACAGAAGAAGGTATCTCTACATAAGAGATAACTGGATTTCCCCTGTATGTATCTAACAGTGGAGATTTTGTCCCATGGGATACTGACGGAGTTCTGGTTTCGTTCATAACTCATTATGTGCAGCCTTCTTACCCCTTGACCAGCCAGCAGTGACAACAGCTGAACACGGCTTTCCAGAATTGTTTCCCTCAAGCAAAGCAAGAGCCTTTTACTTTCAAATGACGTCACCTGCTTCATTTAGTCATGGTAGTTATGGTTTAACCTGCTCTGCAACAGGTTAAACACAGAAAAGTAAAGTTTCCAAAGAGCAGCCAGTCTCTCAATAAAGACAGGGCTTGTTATGACGGGCTGCAGAGTTATCATGCACATCCTTTTCTGTTCAAAAACACATTGTTAGTTTGTTTGCACTCACAGGTCAATGCCAGTGAGGGCAGTACTCAGAGAAGGTACTGATCATGAATATAGGACTGCAGTAATGCTGAGGTCTTCATTCCCAAACTCAGGAGATGCTTAGCATCAGAGAATAATAAGATCATCTTTGCAGTGTTTATTAACTTCCTCACTGCATCCCTCTGTCGGAGGTGTTACTTCAAGCCATTTTACAGATGAGGTATAAAATGGAGAGGTGCTAAGTGGAAAAAGAATTAGTATCCAAGAGTGGGTTTCAGTCCCTTTGACATACTGAGAAATGAGAGGTCCCATTCTCTCCATGGCTTGCTGAGCTCTCTCTGAGTGCTTAACGTCATTTGTAAAAGAAATCGGCTTAGATTTTCAAAGTAGAGACTTAAAATAGCTTTAAATACTTAATGACAGATTGAAAGATTAAGGAATAAGAGTAGAAATATATCGAACAAAACAGCATCTAAGATATTAATTTAATTATCAAGTCTCCTCTAAGGGTTCAGTAACTGATCTGTGGCAGCATGGACTTAATTTCTCCCTTCAAGTTCAGAACAGAGAAGAAGCAGATGACATGATCTTCTATTACTCTCTAGATATACATCAGCGAACACTGTATGGCCATATTTTACAGAACAATGCTCATTTGAGTTTAGTATCTTATCTCAAGACGTTTTCTGAGAGTACAGTCCTAATGGAACTCACTGAAAGACTTCAAACCGAGCATCTGTTAGACTAAAAATTATATTTTCCTTTGAAATCACATTTTCTGGGATAACAGCTCTTTTGAAAAAAATTAAAAACAATTTAAAATTTATTTCAGCTTGCTGAGTTAAACCCTGGGCTCCCAATACTAACTGAATGGCTCCCAGTCATTAAGCAGCCTTAAATATTGACAATCTGTTCAGTAACTGCCCATAACATACACTGGTGTTCACTGAGTCACTGATGCTTCCAGATGACTTTTTGTAAAACCTGGACTCTGGTTATTTGGATTACTTTAAAACAAATTAAAAATCAAGCATTTATCTCATGACTGTTAAAAGTCCCCACGTATCACCACATTTCAACACATTGCAGTTTTCAAAACTCCTGATTTCTGACCATGTAAGTTCCACAAGCAAAGGATGAATTCTCAGTCACTGTAATTGGAGAAGTTGCACTGATTACGCAGGAATAGCAGGAGTGTAAACCAGATGATTTTTAAACAGTTCTAAAGAGATTCAGAGCTGTAAGTAACAGATCTGTATATGACAGGATATATGCAAGAGATAAGCCTAAAAAAGACCCTTCTTCTTAGGAATACTTGTACTAAATTCACAGGAACAGCTCAGACAAATGTATTCTACTGAGCAGGAATAAAAATAGGCCTGCACATGCTGACATCTGAAAAAAGAAATACGCAGGTATTTCATAACGTAGTGCATTTTTTACTGTGTTAAAGAAAGTTGCCTTAAAAATCCAAAGACATAGCATTGCTTACGATATCTACTAATTAAAACTGTTTAAGCCTGGAGGGTCGTGCCCACTTCAAGTGCTATGAACTTCTTACAAAGCCTATCAGGCTTTTCAGGTCTGTCCCATACTGTTCACACATTGTGTACTAGCATCTGCGACGCTTCACAGCCATGACACATAGGAAGGAGAGAATGAGCATTACAGTTCACAAAGAAATACGTGCTATGAATTGTTTACAAAAATAAGAATATCTAAAAAACCACAGGAAATAGGTCTCCTTACACCTACTGTCTGGGAAGAAGAGCTTTCTATCTGACATCTCAGTAAATTATTATGGAAATTATAGGAATACTTTAGCTTATACGATTATGCAGAATTATGCCATTCCTGTAACATCACAGAAGTTACTGATAAACCTTAGGATGTAGTAAAGAGTTTAACTGAAATATTTTCTCAGAGTATTACACTATTAGGGAAACCTAGATTTCCCGACGGTGTAAATTCTGACACCCGCAGTCATGCTAAGTAGAATCTTACTTCATGAGTTGCCTCACTGATTTAATAGACTTATTAATTGAAGAATTTCTTAAGAGTAGTCCGGAAGCCTGTAAGCAAGCCCTCATTTTTTAATATGCAAAGACTGTTTTCCAAATCCTTCCTCAGATGACAATTTCCCCATCAAAGGCAGAACAGCATTTAAAAAACCAGCAACACTGCTAAGCTTGAAATAAGTGATTCTGTTGTTTTAAATACCAATACGGAGACATGGTTATGCACTTTGCAAAGAAGACTCCCCTTCCTTCAAAAATTCAGGACAGCAAAACCACTAAAGTAGTTTCGATAAACGCTGACATTCTCTAAGGAAATTTAGGAATTAGAATGCTATTAAATAAAGCTACTTTATATCCTCTTTGAGTTTTTATTTCTTCAGCAATGGAAACTGCCTTTGGGAAGATGACAGATGCTTATCCCATGAGTATGTTAAGTGGCTCAATTATGTCCTTTTGAGTAGACTGAGGCAATGAAAGGCAGAGACTTTTCAGTCCCCTGCCCTATTACTTCTGTAGTAAGCTCCTCCAACCCATTAAAATAAGCAAGCAAACAGCTCTCCCATTCTTCACACACAGAGAGAAATTTCTGTGATTCTGAGAAATTTCTGTGATTCTGTAAAGTTTCAAATATCAAAACATGTTTGCAAATGTATATTCTAATCCTTTTTGGAAACTTCCGTGTTTTTGGACATACTAGTAAACTTGGCCCAACTTTCTTCTCACATTGCTATCAGTGTCACTGGATCTTATTTCCAGCCTGTGAAATTCAGATTATGCTGTTTTATTTCTTTCAGCTGACCCCTCCCAGCATGAGGATCACCACCACGCTGTGGGCTGCACATGTGGCATCTTCGAGATTCTGAATAAATAACTGCAGTTGCAAGCAAGCAGGAGTAAAGAGCACAGTACGTGGTTTGGATTGTAGCTAGTAATACCCTGTAACAGCGACAAGGCAATTTAGAAAAACTTACAGTAAAAGGACACATAGTCGTGATGGGAGGAGAAACACAGAAGCAAGTCAGGACAGCACAGTGTGAGAGCACTGTTTTGAGATTTAAATATCAGAGGGTTTAGGAGTTATTCATTCAAAAAATGAATGGAATAGAAGGTTAAAGAAGTGAGAGGAGTTCTATAACCCGTAACAGCATGGCTTGCTTCATAACGGTCTCCACCGCAGTCATTCACTGAGCCACTTCCTACTCTCCCTGAGTAGGAGCTGTAGGATATTTTGTAAAGTTGCATCTTTTAAAGTTCAGAAAATAACCAGTGAAGCAAGATGCATCTCCTTTAGAAAGAGGAATTAAACTAACTCCATGCTCCATGAAGCCATCAAGCTCATGGCTGAGCAACACATTATAGAGTGGAATATAATGAGGCTGCTGTATAATGTAACATTACAAAAAACTGTGCTCTGAAAAATACCCTACTGCATTCTGATAACACAGCTCCCCTTCTCCTTATCAAAAAAGGTTCAGAAGAAAACTAGGAAATGGATTCAGGCATGACAATGTCTTACAGTTCATGTTAATTAGCCAGTTTTTCAGTCAAAATATATGCAGTGAAACATCCAACTGAGATTCTTTAGAGATTATCAGAAACTAAGTATATGAATTGCATATGCTGTTATAAACTCATTTTTCTTCACTCTAAATTAACACAACTATGGAGAGCAAAATCAAGGTTATTTCATTCCCGAAGTACTATTTTTGCAAGTGACCACTAACTCTTCATTTGCAATCTCATTAGTTGATTGCAACACTTTAGCCTCAAAAACTCTATTACAAGAGCAATTCAATCTAACTTCTAAATGGTTAACCTCTGCAATGGATGATGAGTCTAATTATTCATTCATAATCCCCAATTTGGGGCATCCTTGATTATCCCAAATTTAAATAGACGTGTGTGATGATGAATTAGTCTTTAGACTTTTTCCTGGCCCTATGTGTCTGAAACACTTTGAGGCTTAGCTTAAGAACAACCACGTAAGGAGGCAATAAAAATCAGTTACTTGGTAGACTGCAGTAAAAATGGAGTAAGCAATAGCAAGTAAGAGAAATCCTCCGTATGTCTTTTAAGAGATGACCCTGATGGCAAGAGCCATTTTCCTGTACAGAAATCACATCGTCGTTTACAATTCATGTTTGGCCATTTTTCTTCTACTTTATTTGAAAATTGAAATTCATAGTCTTTTATATGCTGCATTTTTAGCGGAAGGAAAAAAACCCCCAACAACTAGAATATACTCCCACAGCACTGAAAAGAGAAGCTGGCTGCCTCAGTCATCTACACCTGAGAAGGTTCATGCAGGGCTTTCCCAGAGCCACACCACAGATGCTGCAAACATAGCTCATTATTGATCTGTATCCCATTCTATATCAGGTAAGATGATAAAGTTTGCTCGGTGTCTTAATAGGCACCAGGCTGTGGACTGTGAAAGGCAAGTGTTGCTATGAAATTTTTAAGAGAGTTCTCATAATGAAGCAGTACTATAACACAGATCTTCTAATCAGGCATTTAGTAATTTTGCTTTGCGGCTTGGAAAATGTCTTTAATTTAAATTCACCTCCTAGAAGCTGTGTGTCAGGCAATTATTCTCTACCAGAAGATTTCAAAGTCCAAGCAAATTGGCTCTGTTCTTAAAGTAATACTGCCCTCAAAGCATCATTACTGTTGCTAAGAAATAGCAAACCTGAAGGCACAAAGATCTCTGTTCTCTCCAACGAATACAGGTGTAATTGCTATTAATGCTATTGGTGATCAGGGGTGCATATTTACAGATCTAATGCAGAGTTTTTCTGGATGAAATACTCAATACTAGCTGAATACTCAAAAAGGAGAACTGAGTTCAGTTTCCAGAACACTAAGACTTCTGAACTAATTTAATTCAAAATATTATAACCTATAATGATATTAGTTCCAAATCTGCCCTGATACTTAGCTAGGTAGAATCAAGTTTTGCTAGGAATAGACTCTTGAGGAAGAAGAACAACCTTGCAAGACATGGCACCAGTGAGTGTTTTCTTCCTTTGAGTTGCTACTAGGTGAATGTTCTTGTGAAGTACAGTAAACCTCCACATGTTGCTGAATTTTAGTCTTAGGTTGACTCCTCACTGAATCAGAAAGTAAATGGTTGATTTCCATGTCAGCATTTTGAAAACTTGTCGTCATTTACAGTCAGCTAGAACCACTTCCCAAAATACAGGCCATCTGGAAGCCTACAGATGGGTTTGGTATACAAATGTACAGAAGTAGTCTGGGGAGTTATAGGGTGAAAGTCCATTTTTGCAAAGAACCACAGCTCTCAGAGAAGCACTATGGCCCTGAAAAAAAGGACATGCAACAAGCATCAAAAAAGAGGTGAAGACAAGTCTTTAACAAGTTTGGGACATTTTTCAAAGTGTTGCAGGGGAAATCAGGCACTGAAATCCCTTCAAATGGACAGATTCTTCAAACAGACCTTCTGAAATACTTGAATTAGAAACTATTCTTCTAAGCACTTTCTCTAGCAGTATCACTGCACTGCGGAGTCAAAAGAAACCAATGCCCAGGTTTATGTGAGAGTCTGCAGGGTCTCTGGGCCATCTGCTGTTAGAACAGATCTATGGCAATGGAAAGCCAGCAACAGAATTTCAGCTTCTAATCCAGTACAATCTATGTTGCTAAAACACTACGTAAAAATTATAGCATTTTCTGTGATCCCATAAAGAACCGATGCCATAATCAGACAGGCTTTCTTAATAGCAAAAGAAACACTTCACTAAATGGGGAGCTTCTCCAGAATGAAAGGAATTCCAGCCTTGAATACTGAGACTGTCTTCTTCTGTCTCCCATGCTTTCAAAAGCCAGCATTAAGATATGGATAGATAAAGGCAAATAAATGTAAATAACCTGTCCAAATATTTTCTGAAAGTACCCTTTTTTGTGCGTATGCCAGGATCAGCTCCCAAACGTGTTTTATAAAGGATATTATACCTCATAAATTTAACTACTGCTAGAGACTAGGATGCAAATTCTGGAGGGCAGGTTATCTGCCTATTGTACTTCCACAGCAGCTACTGTCAGAGACTGGAGTAGCTACAATTTGGGCCAGATGGCAGAGTTTATGCTCCTACAATAGTTTTGCCTCGTAAAGATCCTTACATGATATCCCTCATGATATTCAGTGAAGTTCATCTATTTCAAACCAGTGCAATATCAAGTACTCAGTCACTGATTCCAATTAAATCTCTGCTTGAAACCAACTCTTTCTACTCATTTTCCATTATTCTTGCTCTTTCATTACTTCACTTACAAACAGAAAATAAACTGTTCACTGTTATTGAACCAAACTCTTGTAAGCACAGTGACATTGCAGCAGTATCTGTGAATGATTTAAAAAGATACTTAATATATTCTGCTGTGTGTAATGCCATAGAGCCTTGACATTTAGATACTAGAATAATGCAAATAATAACAATAATACATAACTGTGATTAAAATCGGAACAGTGAACAGTGCATCATACACATGTAAAAAGAAAATAAAAGGTGATTTAGATTGTAAACAAGGACACAGGAAAATCCATCAGGAGTCAAAGATAAGTATACTTAAAGCCACAAAATTACCTTGTGTCAAAACTAATCGAGGGAAGCAGTTCGTTTCTAACGCAATTGTGCTTTAATAATCGAGATGGCATCTAACCGAGCATGTGAGAAAGGCAGCTCTAAAAGATATAAATGAAGAAAACTTTAATAGATTAGGTTTATTCTCTCAGCTATTTGTTTCATGCATCAAGCTGAAACAATTAAATGCATTGTTTGAAAACTTAATGTTTCTGCTTGAGTGGGCAGGAGGACCCTCCCGTAGTTCAGGGTAACGCACAGTCTGTTCTGGGGACCTTCAAAATTCACCAGGTGGTCCCCTGAGAAACAACCCATGTCACCTCATCTCCTAGCTCTTTTCTACTCCAAATTTATACAGTCTGTCAAGGTTGTCAATGTGAAAGCCATTTAGATGTTGTCTTGTTTTGCATTTCCTACTCTAAAATGTTCCAGAAATGAATCCACTATCTCTGAATAGAGAATCGGCCTAAGAACGAGCAAGAACTTAATTTTGGATTTTATTAAGGGCTTATCAGGTAAAAAGTACTGGAACAAAGAAGAATAAAATATTTTATTTCCCCGCCCTCTACCCAGTCTGAATGACAGTCCTTTTGAGGTCAGCATTGCTTAAGCCTGTAAAATGAAAGTGCTACAAATCACAATCAAATAACTGTCAGGCACCTTATTAAATTTCATTCAATTCCATACAAAATCTTAAGGGACCATCACTATCTTCCAATTTAGACAAAGATTAAATAAAAGCTGATCAAAGATTTATAGAATTCTAAAGTGATACTAAACACAATGTGCTATGCCTGGAAAGCTTTTGCTGGTACAATGGACTTAGAAGTGGCCTGCTTTAATGGTTTTATTTAAGCGCCGCTTTTCATTGGAGGAAAAAATCAGCAGTTTACAACCACCTCACCTAATTAAAGTCTCATAATTCACAGGCTAAATCAAGTTTACACTGACACTAGGATTCCTATCACTGGCCAGAGAGAATAAAAATCACTAACAACCTCAAGAAAAGAAGCAACATTACTACTCTCTTTTCTTTTTTCTTCCTTTTTCTTCCTTTTTCTTCTCCTCTCCTCTCCTCTCCTCTCCTCTCCTCTCCTCTCTTCTCTTTTCTCTTCTCTTCTCTTCTCTTCTCTTCTCTTCTCTTCTCTTCTCTTCTCTTCTCTCTCTTCTCTTTTCTCTTCTCTTCTCTTCTCTTCTCTTCTCTTCTCTTCTCTTCTCTTCTCTTCTCTTCTCTTCTCTTCTCTTCTCTTCTCTTCTCTTCTCTTCTCTTCTCTTCTCTTCTCTTCTCTTCTCTTCTCTTCTCTTCTCTTCTCTTCTCTTCTCTTCTCTTCTCTTCTCTTCTCTTCTCTTCTCTTCTCTTCTTTTCTCTTCTCTTCTCTTCTCTTCTCTTCTCTTCTCTTCTCTTCTCTTCTCTTCTCTTCTCTTCTCTTCTCTTCTCTTCTCTTCTCTTCTCTTCTCTTCTCTTTTCCTTTTTTCCTTCTTTTTTCTTCAGAAAAAACCCAAAACTTCACTTTTGTGGGTTTTCACACTAGCAATTCTCAGCCTATCTGCCATCAAAGAAACGTAACCTGAGGTTACATTTAACCAAAGGTCTCCTAAGTGCAGGTAGTAGCAGTAGTTAATAGGGTGTCTACTTTCACCTATAACATTTTCAGTCTATAATACCCCAGGGTTCTATCCCTCTGTGGTAAAATATGACATGCAAGCTTTACCCCACTATATTAAAAATATGAACAGGACATAGAGGGAAGAAAAAGAAGCAATAAGAAGTGAAAGGTGCAGTAACACAGAGAAGTTGCTTCGTAACTTCTGTTCCTGCTGCTGAAGGGAAGAAATCCTAAATAGGAAGAGGCATGAGCAGAGGAGAATCTGCCTTACACATTTAGACAGGAAGATCTTAAAATTTTGTTTGTTTTCAAGGCAACAAGGTTCATTACAAACTGGCTGCTTTATTAAGTGTTTTGGTGTTCATCTACAACAGAAACCATACCTCTACAAGAAAGATTTCAGCCTGAGACTTGGCAAGAAATTTATGTCTCTGAACATAAATTCAGAATTCTCCTGTGGAACCTCATGAGAGTCAATATACAATTATAGCAGACATACTGATTTCTGAGAAGGTTTTAATGGTACGTAACTCAGAGAGTAGTTGCACCATTTTCTCTATCATCTGGGGCTCTTTCCAACCTTATCTGAATTCCTGCAGAACCCTTTGTTAGTGAGGTGATGCTGACTGCTTCACTGCTCACTAAATGTGCCCTAGAAATGTGGATCGGTATTTAGTGAAAAATTAAACACATTACAAAGACACAAAACTCACATCCTCCCATACCTTCTAAACATTAGTTCAGCCTCACTGATCTCAGATGGACATGAAGGCTAAGGCAAAATTTGCAGCAGAAATGCCAATCAGTGCTTGTGACTCCTACAAGTTGCGGTATTTCAAAATAACTTTCAGATCCCCAAAGGAATATAAAGCAAGGTAGCAACTAAGCCATCTTCCTGCTAGCAGTCCATGTAGCTTTCCGTATTCCTAAATATACTTGGCACAAAACCACAACTAGTGTCAATGACTGTGTTCGTACTTGTAGCTCATGCGAAGGTTATTCTGTTACCTAGACACGATAAACATAAACCAGGCTCCTGTGAAGGCAATTCATAAATGTC
This sequence comes from Buceros rhinoceros silvestris, assembly GCF_000710305.1. Classification (NCBI taxonomy): domain Eukaryota; kingdom Metazoa; phylum Chordata; class Aves; order Bucerotiformes; family Bucerotidae; genus Buceros; species Buceros rhinoceros. Next base: position 23,250 of record NW_010434158.1, on the reverse strand, counting down.
ACCCAGGAAGAAAAACACAATGAAGTTTTTTTTACAATGAGCATGTTTACTATTTATTAACAAGTTCAAACTGAGAACTTTTCACCTCTACTCAGTAACATCATGGGTAATTAAGCCAATACCCTTAAAAAGGCAGATGAAACATAACAGGAATCTCTGCCTGCAGATCACAACTAATCCCTTTCGATATTACTTAAAATATATGATTTAGTATGATTCTGAAGGGGCAGGTAGCTGTATAGAGAGATGGATTAACTATCAGTTAACAAGCTTTCTTGTGTATCTTTTCAAATAATCACCTCGGTTCTTTTTTTTTTTTAGAATTAGCAAAGATCAAGACTCAAGATCAGCAGATTAAAAAACAGGAGTAGCAAAATGAACTGAGGTGAAAACACATTGTATGCCACTCACTTATCTGCAAAAGATTTTCTTTCATTTCTTCCCTTAATGCAGGATCTTCTCACTAATGTTAAGCATGTGAATTGTAAGTACTTCTGAAACATGATAATTTCCAACTGTCAGTGCCACAGAAGCCTCTCTGTGAACCCCTCCGATGAGACTCGTGTCTGAGGAAGGAGCTCCATCTGAATTCAGAACACTAGGATGGTTTAATATTCCTTTTTTGGAACATCTCCAAGGAAACAGTTAGAGATGAATAGAAATGAGACAAAAACTGGGAAATCCCATCTTCCAACTTCTGTTGTTAAGAGCCATCTTGCAAGCCAGAAGGAATACAAATACAACAACCAAACTCTCACAAGAATCAGGACATACATATGGTGGGAATTCAGGATAAAAATGCACATGCCATGATTTTCCTTCTTCTGGGGAATGAGGGATGGAGTTCTGTTCTCTGAGCCTGACACAAGTAGTGCTTTTTCTCATCATCCATTTTTGTCTGTGAGAAACAAATTAGAAGATTCCTAAATCTTCCCTTCTGCTGTCTCTTGGCCTTGGGTGATATGAGGCCTGTTACTGCCCAAAACCAGGAAAAAGACACACAGATATTGTCATTTATATTACAGAGAAGAAAAGCCTATTCTTAAGCCAGCACTTGCTGGCCACAGAGAGGTGATATACAGAGAAAAAGCCTGCTTCGCTTTTTCATCTGGCACCTTTCCTAAGGAAGCTGTCCCCCCTATACCTCAGTTTCACACAACACATTCCTTGTATATTGTAATAACGTGTATATTTGGATGGGTAAGGTGGCAGATGAAGGACCAGCAATACAATAGCAAAGATAGGTGGATTCTACTTTGGCTGAACTCGGAGACAATACATCATGCATTCGCTCTCAGCAATACCCCCGGTCATGAACCCTTCTGTTCTCTTACTGTTACTAGTGCTGTTCCTTGTAAAGAAATGCCATTTTACCACATGATTTCCCAGTTCCTACCTTGGTTCTGGAAACAGCATTCAGCAAAACCCCACCTTGAAACCTTTACCCATTTTTGCAGGTTAACCCTATTATACAAACCTTAATCAGAGTTTTTGGAACATTCAGATGGCAATGCTGGGAACCTACTGAAGCGGGCCAGATCAGTCTGAAAATGGGCTCTTGGTCTAATATATTAGGCAGGATTAATCACAGTTAAACAATTGGGGTCAGACTCTGATGGGAGCAATCTTTCTTTGTTTCATCAACAATGTTCACTATTAGATGAGCACATACCTTGAAATAAAGCCAACGGAGCCTACATGGAAAACCTTCAGACAAATTAGAAGCCAGGCACCCGATGAAAGTACCTGTGTTCTCAACCTGTGCCGTTTCACAGCTACTAGATTCCTGAGCTCATGTAAACAACTTCTAACTCTTTTCACTTTGGGAATATAAAAAAAAAATTGAAATTTTTAATGTTGATTTTGTTTTTAGAAGAACTGGCAGAAAAAATCTGAAATGGAAATTAAAGTGCATAAACGACATATCCTTGTCCGTTAGGAAAATAAACTTAGTCCTGAAACCTTTACAGGACAACATACTTGATAAAAGGCTTATACAAAAATGAAATGTTTTCTATTTTTTGGTCCAAAGCTATTTGAAGGATGAAAACTATAGTGTAAAAAGTGTATGACACATTTCTAAGTAGTTTTTGACAAATCAGATAGAAGTTATGAACCACTTCAAAATATTAGCATATGTATCGAAGTAGAAAGCCTCAGCTGGGCTTAAACATACTGACATTGTTTTCTTGCTTTCTTTTTGTTTGAAAGTGAATTCAAATAATGTATTTTTTATTTAATTATTTATAATCAATAAAACCAGTTGTAGAAACATCCTCACTCTGTAAAATCAAATAGCCCTATTCTTCAAGCACACTCCTAAATTTTCTGGAAACCAGTTTGAGATCTGTGCAGGGTCCTGCTCTTCAGCAAACGCTGAGTACTAGGCATGACTGAGCTATTTTATTTGTTTCCTATTTTTAAAAGATAACTTCAAATGATAGCTTAGCAATTATTTTGAAATTGAACTTCTATTCTTCAAATATTTTACTTTATGCATATAATCTTGCATCAACATTTCTGCCACTTGTGTTACTTTTTTAAAAATTGGAGTCCTCCTTCCCACATGAAAATGAAACCTTTGAATCCCTTCTGACAAACTAAAGGTTCATGTACAACATAAAAAATTCTGAAGAACCAAAGAATGTTTAATAGAAAATGGCATCTACAAAGGACAAAGAAGCCAAGGGAGTCTCTTGGTTGCTAAAACATGTGACAGACCCATGGGCAGCTTCAAAGCTGCTACGATGATGCATCTGCCAAGCAGCCAGCTGCTCCTGCTAGACAATCTTCTTTGTGACTTGGCATCCAGGACTTGTGATTGCCACTCAAAAGCAAAAGAAAGAGTCACAGGATATAGGTTGGTAGCTATTCCTTCATATAACATGTAACATCTGTGAAAATCCCTGTATGGATAGTGGGTGCCATGGGAAGAGACTTTTTTGCTTTAAAATGCTGATGCAATTATTCACAGGGGGAAATGCAAACTGAAAAATAAATCTGTTATAAGAGCTCTTTTGCCCTCCTAATAAAGTATCTCAGGACTCACAAAAGCTCCTGTGGCATAAAGAAGTACTATTCTCATTATTTTGAAGACAGTTGAAGTACCAAAGATTAGATGGCTCAGGAAAGGTCACAGAGGGTGTCTGAGAGAATAAGGATTCAAGTATGTCCCCCCAGAAACGAGCCTGACATATTATTTTCCCCATAGATCTTCTCTTCTTCCCTACAAAGGAGAGATCATTTCTATGTATAGCAAGAGGCTTGCCATACAGCAACCATCAGGAATAAAACCATTACAACTAAGTTAAATTACAGTTACAGAGAATGTCCTCTTAAAAGCTTTTCACAGTTTTAATGAAGGATCGTGTATTTCCTAGATATTATATTTTACGCCATTCTATACAATATTAAAGCAAATCCATAACTTACTACTACATTCTGTAAGATGGTTCTGAAAAGCCAGCCTCTTCTCTCAAATTTTAAAGAATTTTCTAATAAGAGTAAGCCTGATTTGAATGCTGCAGTCATATAAATGAATTTTTATTTTTATGCATTCCTTGGAAGTCAACAAATTGCTGTTTGATCCTCTGTAAACATAAAAGCAGCAGGCAAGATCACGATGGAAACATCTGGCATTGGTGCTATAGCATGGATAGCCAGACTTAAAAGCTCATAGAGCAGTGAATTGAAAGTCTCAGATTCATTTCCAGCCAGGTTCATTCCCTGGCAAGAAGTGATGAGGTGAACAGAACACCACCCACCCCCTCTTGCAGCTGTTTCTATCCTAGCACTCACTTCATACACATTCACTGAGCTAGTTTCTGTGTCTAGAGGGCAGCCTGGCATCAGCTGCTTTGTGACATTCATCTATTGTATCAAATCCAGGGTAATAGCAACATTTACACAAAACAGACAATTAAAAGATAGTGAGAGCCACGCATTATGGATTGAAGTACAGAGTGAAAATGTTTTGGAACATTAGCGTTCCAGAAATAACTATAAATCCATGTGGAGTATTTAAAATCATCACATTTTGTGATACTCACGTTCTTTCAGTGGAAAATTGAAATCAAAATAGTAGAGAAACATATCCCACTTGTAGGAACAAACTATATAATTCTTTAGTAGGATTTTCTGAACAGACAGTGTGCTTATAATCACACATAGGCAACGGAGGAGTTATGAAAGCTAATATTTGCTCTTAATATAGTCTTATTTATATTGCGGGAATTTGTAGGAAAAACAATCAAGGATCTTCTGCTTGTACAAAGTTTCAAACCTAAAGAAACCATGAGAAGAAATGATGTGCAAAAATACACTGACATGTTGATTGTCTTTGTTGTGTCACCTGTAGGTTCCATCAAAAGATGAAGGCAAACTGAAAATTATTTGTCTTCTTAAATATATTTAGATAGATCTTTTGATACATGACTGATCAAATAGTGCAGCAGTCTTGGAAATACTGACAATTCCACTGGAAAAGAGACAAGACATCATCTCGGAGGCCAATAGTCCTGACCAGCTGGGTTGCTCAGGTTGCCAGGTCCTCAAGTTAGCTATGTCAAGATGCCATTTAGAAGGTACATCCTGCTGAGCTTTTCTCTCAGTAGCTACAGCCAAAACACGTCAAAGGAATTCTGCTATGATGGAGATTTCCCTGCTGTTGGAGTCAGTGATCTCAAAGGACTCTGCTAACCAAAATAATTTTGCAATTCTGTGAATCCACCTTAGCAACTACAGCTAAAAAGATGTCATAGAGAAACGGGACCCCGGCGTATTTCAAGCTTGCTTGAACTCACTGCTGTAAGATGTCTCCTTAGTAGATGCTTGTTTTTACATCTTTAGATAGTGCAGAGAGGATGCACAAAAACCCTTAAATATTTATATTTCACAAGTACACTGTGGTATTAGTAAAAAAAGATGCTACCGCTTAAGATACAGTTCTAAAGCAAAATGACACAGCTGAAGTATGAGCTTCAGTATGAGAAGAGTCCGCAGGTAAGACAAAAGGCAAAATTAAGTAAAGAGGGATAGAAGACTGGGGTAATGTCATAAGTTAATTGGCATTTAAATCATATTGGTCATAAAGGCGGGTGAATTCTAAAAATTCTAAAAATAGTATTGTCACGTATAACCTCTGGGTTATATTTCCAGAAATGCTGCAGCTCAACAGTACTGTGATATACATGTGCATGGGTTAATAAAAGGAATTTACCTGAGACACTCCTTAGCTTCTAATTTCTCCACAATCTGCTTCCCAAGATCAGTATAATTAAATATGTCCATGTTATTTCATGGCATTAAGCCTGCTTATACCAGCAAAAGATCTGGTTCAATTTGCCTGCGCAGCCGCCTCACGTTTTATCCATCTTTTGGGGTACGTGACAAATACAGATGTCCTGCATGAGAGAAAGAATGTACAATCCAATCCACCAACACTGTCAATAATGGCTACAGCTTACTAATTAACTTGTGAAAAGTGAATGAGCTAATTAGCAGGGCACACTAAATAGAATATCATTAGTCAGTCAATCAATGCTGGTTTCCATTAAATGAATGAGTAATTCCCACACATTCTGGGTCACTGTCAGCCTCTCAAACTTTCCATTGGAATACCTTGTCCTCTCACCCAATCTAAAACTGAAATACTAATAGCATGACCTGGTTCAGCTTACTACTTGTACGCCCACAGATCACCAGTGGCTACATTCTGGGAAACACTGAAACAACCTCAGCTGCTTCAGACTGGTTTCTGTTCCCTTCAGAATGGCAAAAGAGACCATAATTTCTCCAGGTCACAAGAGACCTCAAAAGTTGTTCCAACAAATATCCCCATTTGGAGAAGTACTTATTGAGGTATAAAACTCACAGCAGCCATAAAGAAACCCTGCTACAGGCACAAGTGACCTAAGGGAACTGCTTGAAGTGGTGCCTAATCTTTGTTGATTGGCAGAGCCCCAAGACATTTTGACTGTGGTATGGTAAATTTAAGATTATTGACATCAGGCTCACATTTCCTACTTAGCTTTCAAGGATTCCTCCAGAACAGTCTGCTGATCCCCAGCATGCTGCCAGACCATAGGCTGCAAACCATTCTGCAAATGTGGGACTCTAGAAACAACAGTACAATCAATACAACAGGCAACCCCCAAAGAATATGCTCAAATATGCTTTCAGTACAAGGTTCACTGCCCAAACTTCAGCTCATTTACTTTAGTGCTTAAAGCCTTACAGGAACGTCTCAGCTCTCTAAAGAGTCTGATAGCTGAAAGTGTAAATGCTGACTTTCAGTCACGGCCCTTGCATTACATGATAGATGTAATTGTTTATGGTACCCTTTTAATACTAAAACAACAACAAATAGCCAGAGACAAGTTAAAAAGATAAACTACTCATGGTCCTTATGAGTCTTGACATTTTCTGATATTAGAGAGAATGTTTATGAGAGAATGTAAACTACAATTAGTTTATTTTGACTAAGTATTAATCCTTAATGTTAGTGCCATGCAAAATCTGCTGCTACATGTGTATTGAGATGACAAGTAATATTTTGGAAATGAAACATTTCCATCAGTTTTAGTAACATCAAATTCAGTGGGAGAGAATGACCGATCCATGTAAATACTGGCTGGAATGAGAATGCATTATGAAGCATCTCTTACTGACTACCAGATTTGCTCTTGTGTATTGTATTCCACAACATCCTTAATCAAGCCTTCTCTAAAAGATTCCAGCACGATTCAAAGAAATCCCTGATTTTGATAAATTGGCTGTCAAGCAAGGTTAGACCTGCAGTGTTTTTAACTATCAGCTGGACCTTATGTTCTCACTTCAGACACAGACATGAGTCTTAATACAAAAAAACCCACAAAACCTGCATATACTCCTAGAGACATGATGTATTTTGCTATGACAGAGTTGGCATTCTACTTTGAACAAAAGCTGTTACCAGCATATGAGGTGATCTGATTCTGAGAGGGTATGTGCTCTTTGTGGCCCACTCTTCACAAATCCATGTTCTTGTATGATATAACAGAGAAGTGTGTAGCTCTGCTGTAAATACAGGCATGGGAAGTCATCTTTAATGCACTCTCTAATACGATGCCTTGTTTTGGCTGCCATTTAAAAATTTCCATCTAACATGGAAATGCACTGAATTACCAGAAAAACCAAAGAGAAAAAGATACAAGATACAAGAACTCTTCTCCACCAAGCACAATGAGATAAGGGAAATTACAATGTCAATCAGTGCAGGTGAGAAAATAGCATGAAAACATCCTTATGCACATTTTGTATAAAATAGAGATGAGGCTTCATTCAACCATCCCTGTTTTCCTAAGTTATTCCATTTGCAAGACATTCATCAGGAGCATTTTTCCCACAATGCTACCTACTAGAGCAAACAGCAGTTTAGAGATGTACCTGTCACAAGTAGACACTCTGAGGTGTAGGTTTACTTCACAGATAACAATCTTAGGATATGTCTCAGCACAGCACACGTGATGGGTCTCACTTCTCTCGTCCTAGCCTTTTTTGCAATGTTAAGCAACAAACCCACCATTCAGGGTACTGTCTCTCTCAAAGCCCGTTATGGGCTGCCTCACTCTGTGTATTTGTCAGAGTTGTGCACTGTCTTCCAGAAGCCAGCAAAACACCAAAGTCCCCTTGGAGGTCTGGCTCAGTACGATTTGCTGGTGTGACCCATGTCATTGTCAACTGGCCTTCTGGGAAACCTGGCTTCCAGTCCAAAGCACGAAAATTCCACTTGTGAGAGATACCAAAAGCTCAAAAAGATGTAGAATCCTTCATTTAACAGGTATGTACAGAGACACTGTGGAGCCATATGTAAGAATGAGCCAACCAGACCCTCAGCAACTCCAAATGCTGAATGTAGTCCTGGCATAAAAGCAGAGGGGAACAAGACAATGCCTTCTTCCCCACTGTTTGCAACTTGTCTTCCATACAAAATGTCCCAGATAGATGGACAGCTGCCAAACTTCATGAAGGTAACTCTTTATATATCTCTTGTGCAAGACTTTAGCTCAATTATTTGTCAATGCTACTCACATTGTCAAATGTATATTGATGTATTAAAAGCTGTTCACTTATCAATATCCTTTCGCCTAGGTTGAAGTCACGCTGCCAAAAGTACATTTGTTTCCAAATGTACAAATAATCTTGGGTCAAATTATAAGAAATTTTTGACAAACCACTTTTGCTAGTGAAACTAAAGAGCACTTATTCTAAAATATGTCTTCTGGCTTGGCGTTCGATGGCACAAGTGTTTTAATTTTGGGATTCACTAGAAGGAATGTCTCAAAACTGTAAAGCTGTTTTTGTCATCCTGCCAGGGGGATGTGAAGAAAACAACTTGTCTGAAAGCAAACCAAGGAAAGGTCTGAAAGTGCTGGAAAGTGTCAAACTACTATATCACGGATGGAACTTGATACTCCTCTTCCACATGTTACTTCAGTGAAAATGCCCAAACTTTCCTAGATCTTTGCACAAAGAATAGTAGTACTGACAATGCCAGCGTCGATACTAAAGATCTTGTTTTGGCATCTAGTGTGGTCCTGCTATCAGCGTGGTTTGGTATAAAGAGTCAGTCAAGTTGGCACCATTAGCAATAATTTAAGAAAGTCTACTGAATTACCTTTTAACTGTGCTACATAGACATCCTAACTCATCAAGAAAAAACATTAAATTCAGTTAACTGAGTGTATTTGTATGGTATTTTTCTTCTTCCTTTATTCTAGTTAAAAGCAAATATAACTCTTAATGGTATGCATTTGTAAGAAAGCTGTAGGAAGTCAGGTAGAAATGACTGATTGAGAAGGAAGACAAATGACACCAATAGCAGTAAAATGTATAATAAACTAAAGAATTACTATTTCATAAAGTCTTGCATTCATACACATGCATGCACACTTCTTCCATTCACACTTAATGGATGTAGCTTATCATTATGTTTAAGTGCTAAAATGCTGTGTAAAATTTCCTCCGAGAATACGATTTTGCTCCTTACTGTACCAATGTTACTGCAGAAGTAGTTGTAAATTTTGGCAAGTATTTACACTACATGTAGGTGTGAAGGCCATCTTTACTGAGAACAATTTGAATATTATTTCTAGCTCTGGGGAAGAAAACTTTCAAATCTGAACTTTTCTACATAAAGCTTGAGGTTTCACTAAAGAATTTTTTTTTAAATTCTGGTTAGCGTGAAAATAAGACAAAACCACTCCTAAAACCTGAAGAAGCCAAGCACTCTTTATCCCAGGTAGACTGAGCTACGCTATTGAAGAATATTTGACAAACCCATCCCTTTTTGTCAGTGAATGAGCAATAGATAGGTTTCAATTTTTACAGACATGTTCGTTACTCAAAACCTTCAGTGAAAGGTTCGTTACAAAGTATGTCTGCCTAAAGCTTGTTCATGAATGAGTATCTGGAACATTTTTAAAGTGATCAGCCTTTTATTATTCACTCTGTGGCATAACTGAAACTGGCAGTATTTTAAAAAGTAATTTCCAATTCTGAGTTGCTAATTTTGGATACAAATCCATAGAGAATGTACTTCTGCAGGAAGGATAGATTTGCATCCACTTCCTTTTTGAAGTAATTTGGCTCTGGGTTCAAGTAGTAGATCCTAGCTCTGGCATTTTTCTGACCCATGCTAGATGAAGTTCTCATGGTCTGTGCAAAGAAAATCCAAAACAGTTAAACTTTTTGTTTTGTTTGTGTGAATAAATGTCTGTGCCTCCCCATTTCCTGCTATTATTACTGCAAGCAGAAATTTGTTAGTAGGATTATTCTTATAAAGTTGATAAAAAGACTTACATATAAAGACAGAGTGCTTCAGGAAGTACCCTCTACCTTCACCAGCACTTCAGTCACGATTTATCTTGCCCAGTATTAAGGCACAAGTTAGCTGGGTTATACCACCAATATCATATCTGTTCTGTGAAACAGAGACCTTCATACAGCAGAATTGTCAGTCTTCCCTAACTAAACATGTCTGAGACTGTACAGAAACACAAACCCATACCATACCTAGAGATTCACAGAAATTAAATATCTGGATAATTCAAAAAGGGGTTTACAGTTCCGGAATTTGTTTCAGAATGTTATTCTAGCAACCCAACAAAGGCATCAACTGTCAGTTCAGCTTTGAGCGTGATAATAACTGGAAAAAATATGGTAACTTCATACTTCTACATGAAGTTTTTCTTTATTTCATGATGCATCTCATGTATGTACATGCATGGATATAGAAACTAAAACATTCACTGGCTATACTTAAAATGTTTTGCAAATGGTTAGCTGTTGATGGTGTCTGGAACTCGTTTCAAAAAACAAAACCTTATCCTATTTAAACACAAATTTGTCTAATTCCAAACTGTATATTCAAAAGCATCCAAGGTCAAACTGTGTCACAGAAATAATAATAAAAATTAAAAAATCAGATTTAAGTTTTTGTTGAAGTAAAGGTGCTCTAAACTTAACAGCTCATTTCTGGCTAGTTTCTGGGTTAACCTTACCCTACAACACTCCTTGTGGCAAAGTCATCACAGTTACCAATTCTGTAAAATTATTCTTTTTCTAGAATTAATCACAGAACCATCCAAAACAATGATTAACCCACAGTTCTTTAATGCAATAAACACATCAAAATTCAAATATGTTTGTATCAAACACACACATGGTAATCCTTTATATTATTTATGGCCTATTTTAATACGGGAATAATTGATTCAAATGGGTAATTCAAAAAGGTAATTTACTGTCAGGCATTTTGATTTTAAAGCTTTATTTTACTAACATCCACCAAGAGAGTAATCAATTTAGTGGTGAGGCAGAGCTAATAATTCTACAGAAGTTTTGTAATGTCTTCGTCGCTTTGGCATGGAGTTTTTGCATATCCCTGTCCTTAATTTGTGTAATGGGGGCTATTTATTCCATCCACATGTTTTCTTTTGATTGCATGATACATTGAATTGCAAAAAAAAAAAAATATACAGTCAATCAAAAAGCAGGTGGGTAATTATAAACCACTAAGTCACTTTCTGATTACCCTCCATTTTTATTGCAGCCTCCTTTCAAACCTACTTCTGAACCTGATGAACAAATTCCTTCTCTGTATGGTATTTTCTTCCCTTCTTTTAAGTGCCTTAATATGCCAAGAGTCTCTTTTTCAGTCATATAATTACAATAATTAGACTTTTTTCCATCCATTCTACTCTCAGGAACACAGTACTATACGTAACCTTTCAGTATTGCTTTTATGAAAACAAAGGCAGTTAATGTGTTTTGGAAGGAAAATTACAAATGAAATAACTTCATGTACTTTTGGCATCAGTTCAAGTGTTCTTTATTATAGTGTTCAGAACAATATTTAGGTGATACAATTGGAATCAAGTGGTGTAAAAAATACAGTGGACATATTAAAGGCTCAGTCTCATTACTAAGACACGTTGCCATGGATTGTTTATAAACACCCAGATGTTCTTGAGCTTACCTTGAATTTTTTTCAAAGCTCAAGACCATATATTGTATTTTGTTTCTCCCCATTCTGTATACTACATACTAATAATATGCTATAATTGAGAAAAAATATTCAAATTAAGATTATGGAGGTAAAGAAGAGTAATTTGACATTGCCAGCTAAAGAAGAGGCCCACATTTATCGTTTTCTTTACGTGTTATCAGAAAGAGTATGTAAATGCAGGGCAAGAACCAAATGAAATATGGTTGACAGCTTTAAGGCTAGCTCATATGATGCCTAATCATATCTATGAAGAGTACCACTGGTGAAAAAGAAATGAGAAAGAATCTCAGATGGCTGGAACAAAGTTGTGTAATACAGTGAGTTCATGACCTACTTCAAAAACGAGCCACCTATGACTTTCACAGCTGTTCACTGCTGTGAACTGGGAAGAATATTCCAGTGTACAACTTCTATTTCTTTCTAATGTAAAAGCTAATAGTAATTATAAAAAATAAACAAAACCTAAACACAAAAATATCCCTTAATTTGCAAATTGGTTTGATTTTGATTTTAGTTTTTGTAGAATGGCGATAGGAAATCAAAAGTAATTTCAAAATGGAAAATTATACTCTTCCATTCTGCAAGCAACAAAACAGAATACTCACACCACTTGGTTGGAAAGTGCTGCTCAAAGTTAATGAAACATCATCAAAATACATCTCTGAAACTTTTTGCATTTGACAAATCATACTTTTCTCCTACCAGAGAACACATTCCCTCAAATATTTCCATTCGGGCAATAACAACCAACACCATTATTTTGTCACAGCCCTAGAATTTAGCAACAAACTGCTCTGTTATAAAGTTAGAGCTTGGAAGGATTAGTGAGTGATTTTATTCCTTGTTCTCCTGGACCTCATGCTCTAAGGAAGCCTCCAATTATTTAGCAGACAAGATAATCAAATTTTGGAAAGATTCGGTACAGACCAAAGTATAAGAAACTGTACCACTTTCACTTGAGATCGACAGAGTGCTTTAGTCAGGATTTTTTTAAAGAGGAATGGATAAATAAGGAAAAAGAGTGGATCACTTGCAGAATAGAGGAAGAAGTTGTAGGTATGTTCAGAGCAGAGGTTAACTTAAAAGGAAAGTTTTGCTTTTCCCACTCAGAAGAGTTGTTAGGCTCTAATACCCTTTTTCCCTCCCTACTGCTCTGCAAATTTATTTATATGGCCAGTGTGTCCACCTGAAATAAAGAGCACACTGTCAGCTGTTGGCTGTAGCAAGCAGACCGGATCAGCAACCAGTCAGTATCAAATGTTTAATTCTCTACCCTCAGAGCTCTGACAGGCTTACTCCTCCGCTCCTCTGTCCCAACCAGTTTAATGCATTACTTGAAACTTTAAGACTCTGATGTGATGAACACCAACCTCTCCATACATCTGGCGCTAGTATATAAAAATGTCATTGTCTAATTTTGCAAAGATGAATATTCCCAGCCAAATGGGATCTATCTAAGACAAAGGGGAATTTTACTAGTCAGAAAACACTTTTAGGCACATGATTTTTTCTGTGTTCCAAAGTATACCATAATTTAGTTACTGATAGAACAGCTTATAGCAGCTGTCTCCTTTGTAAATGAGAGAATTACAGCAAGAAATCACCTCTAACGTTTACATTTCTCATTTATTTACAAGTAAAGAAAACCATTAAAATTCCTTATAATGAGGAAATAATATAGGTTGGACAAGGCTTTCGCATTGACCCTTTTCCCGCATGTGTTAGCATAGTAGTAGTCTTTCTTAAGATGCATTTTATTTCACTACAGTTAGTGAAAATTTACCACTTGGACACATACAGTTGCTGAAATATGAGAAAAACAAATAATAGCTTAGTGGCTTCTCTGTAGTCTCTATAGAAAAGAAATGCTTCTGGGTTGTGAAATATTACAGCTCCAGTCAAAGGAGCTGTACTGTGCCACTGCAAAGGAGCTGCATTTTGCCATAGCCATCTGTCATGTTAAAATACTTCTTACATGTATGAAGAAAAAAAGAAGTTTCGTTAATCTTTTCCAGATCACTGTATTCCTGTGAAACTTAGTATCCCAAAACTTTTGCCTCAAATTACTGCCTGAGCAGAAATCCTCAATTTCTGCTTTTTCTTGTCAGTTTATTCTTGTTCTCGATTATTATTGCAGCAATTCAATCCTTCTTACCAACAGCAGCAATGAATGTAAGGCTTCTATATGGCTCTAAAATTATATTGCCTTCATCCTCTGTGCTTGTCTCTGTATCCAAGTCACCTTTATTAAGCAGCTCCCCAATGCAAGCTCTACAGTGCATCAAGGAACAGATGTTTTGAGTGTCTGTACGATAGTTATTGGGGTATTTTGTTTATTTTAATGGGACCCTGGATCCCTGTAACTGGAAGGAGCATTCACACATTTACAAAAGGTTTTATAATGCATGCCAAAGAGAAACCATAAGCAGATTCAGCTCTTTTGCACTCATGCAATAAAGAAATGTTTAAGACCAGAATCTGGAGACACAATAGAATGATTCAACCCCATGAGAAGAGATAAGAGATTTCACTTCTCAGGAGAGTCACACGATTTGACATGGGTTTAAAGCAAATTTTAACTATTCAAAAGTGTTTCTTGTCAGAAAATGTTCACCTCATTCCCTTTGGAAAGGAAAGATAAAAATAGCTGACCATTCCTATTTTCCTGAAATGGTCCCCATGCTCTCATTTTTGTATTTACTTTCCCTCCCTCACCCTGAAAACTGCAACACAGACATACTGAGTTAGCAAGATAAAAATCTTTAGCAGCAGAAGAGATAAATGCAATGGGTAAAACACTCAAAGGCATGGTGCTAGAAGAAAATATGACTCAGCATGCACTTCACACAAAGATCCTAAGGCCTCACTGAACCAAACTTCTTTTGACCTGAGTGGGAAGTAGATACTTAAGAGAAGAGTACCTTACTTCCAAAGACAGACTCATGCAAAAAACATTCTGACTGTGACTCTAACAAACTGTACTGGTCCTAAGCCACCCTTCTTCTAGCTACTGCTGCCATCGATGCCTTCTGTCCTCTTGCACACTGTGATAAAAGCTACTCTCTTTATCTTTTGTCTTGGTAGGGTAGGAACCACCTGAAACTCTAACTACCTCACCTCTGTTTTAAGAGAAGTTTACTCACCACCAAAACCACAGACAGTCCTGCTCATTCATCTTCCTGTTCCTTCTTCTTAGTTCTGCTGTATGTAAGTGCTCATGCAGACCTGGACTGAGCCAGATTAAGGAGCTGATCTTTCTGAAAATAAAAGATATCTTTGATTTGAATCACAATATGGCTGCATTAATACTACTTCCAGGAGAAGAAAAGCACTGGGAATAAGCAGGCAGAGAGAGATGGTGGGCCTGCCTCTTTCAGTAGTGGCATGGATTTTGGTCAGACCAAAGTGGCTAACTATGGACTTACACCACAGGTGAAAATAAGGCAGTAGAATGGGTGAATCCTTGGGGAATCACTTGGACCTTCACAGGATGGTTGTAACAAGAGGGGCTTACCTGAGTAACTGCTTTCAGCTCCCTTTGGTAAAGGAAAACAATGTCATATCGGGGGGGGGAGGCACATAACATTGATTTCACACACACCTCAGTTATTAATCAGGACCTACATTACTGAAGCCCTTTTGACCTTCCCAGGTCACTTATAAATAAAATACTCCCTGCTTTCCTCCTTCTTACTTCTTTCTACTCTCTCCTCCTGCAGACAACACAAAGAGACCCTCCTATCACAGTGATATAATGGAGGCAGCCTCAGAGTTACTACCCCTCAAGTTACAAGTACACAGAAGATAATAAAATTTATTCTCCTGGGCTGCCCCTCCCTCTTACTTAGGACTAAGAATGTCATAAATTTTTATTAACATACTATGTTAATGTAAATTTTTAAAACTTCAAATGTTTCTTGACATCTCTGCAAAACAAACATAACTTTGCAAATTTGAGATAAAAAACTTTGAACTCCTGAATATTTTTTTTAATGCAAAGTGCTAACAACCACAGCAGACCATGGAGAGTAGCGCCACAGAAAATAAACATGAGCGGCAGGAAAGAAGAGGAGAAAAAAATCCCCTCTTGTGTGATTCCTTCATCGGCTTTGCAAAAACTTGCACTTGATACGTGAAGAGCTCTGTCTGAAACCATTAATAACAAAAACAATCACCAAATGAAAGAGCAGCCTTGCAAGCAACCATCCATAAAAAGAAAGCCAGTTAATTAAACAAATCACAAGCCATCTCCAGACTGTCTCTCTCACTTTAAAGTCCTCAGTGCAGAAAAGAGAAGAAAAAAATCCCATCAAATGATATAATCATAAGAGCCTCAAAATAACTCACACATATTTTCAGATAAATCACTTCTGAAATACTAAATGCCTGGAAAAGCTTGATGGGAAATTGCATCTTAGGTGCAACTCCTGCTTCTTGGAGGGGCTTTGGAGAATATTGGATCTTCTTTCCCTTCTCTACATGTTTATTCCTGTTCCTTAAATTGTCAATTTTTAATATAAAACTTTAATTAATCTCTAGATTCATTTGATGTTGCAGGGCCATTTCACTATGTCTCTGAAAGCACTTAATTGGAATTGAAGGCTCAGGATTACAAACACAACATTTATCCGTTGCCAAAACCTTACAAAGCTTTCTGGGTAGGGCTGGGGAGCCACAGCTGAACTGGAGAATTGGCTGCGCAAACACGGCTAAAGGCAATACTGACCCTATGCACATTATTGCCCTGGTGAAAAAGGTAAGAGCGAGTTAATGCAACTGGATGTGCATTAATTTTTCTGAGATTATACACTGTGATGAGACTCTTTCATCAGCTTCTACGGGCCATAGCAGCTGGTAGGACCCTTAACAGTGTCATTCCATTATAAGGCTATTATTGATCCAAAATCTAATTTGAAGATCAATTTGGATTGGTATCAGAACCCAATATGACAATGATTTCAGAGCAGATAAGAGGTAATTTACTCCTCTGGGTGCTAGAAATCAATTTTTGGTTTTCTGTACTGACCCAGCAGCCAAAAAAAGAAGGGGGAAAAGAAAAAAATAAAAGAGCTGAGGATAATGTGCAAATAAAGGATTATAGTAATCCAATCTGGAGGTGATAAAAGTATAAACCCGGCTGCAAACCCATCTGAGGTAAACAAACATTTAATCCCAGCTAAATATCTCAGATAATGGCAAAAAGTCTTCATGTTATTTTTAATGCATTTGGCTAATACAAAATACAGCTCTGACTTTAAAGCAACCCCTTGCATTTCTCACATAATTCTTTAGGGCAGTCAGCACCCAAGAAGCTTAAGCAGGGATCTCAAGAGTCATCACTACTATTTGTATTATAGCTGTGCTGGCCACACTGGCAAATCTGCAATAAAAGGGCTGATATCCAGACTCACCCAGGCTGTTAGGAGTCAAAATCACTTTGGCTGTGACCACACTGTGAAGTGCTGTGGCTTTTGGTTTTTTCCTCATGCCCATGTATCCAGTTTCTTCCAAAGAAAGGAAGGATGCACAGGTAACTGACACATCCCCAGCTTGCTTGCGTGTTCATCCCAAACCCATCTTCACCAGGGACCGCTCCTGAGTTACCGGACTGCAGGTCCGCTCCTGAGTTACCTCGTGTTTCAGAACAAGGATCTTCTGCAAACATAGCGGCTCTATGCAGCACCTGGTGCTGCCCAAATGGACACGGCTGTTTGCCCTGTGTTCCCTGGGACAGGAATGGCTTCAGTATACACTACTCTCAGTGTCTGCCAGGCAGGAGGTGGCATGAAAAACTGAGGGGACTTTTGCTTGAAGTTGCTGGCAGAGTGGAGAATTCTCCGCTCCCTACAGGGCTGGCCCTTAAACCCTTTTCACTTTTATTAAGTGCAGACATACTGCAGAGATGCGAGACTTACTTATCTACAGTCAAACTGGAAAGAGTTTTTTCTTCCTTTTTTTCCCCCTTTTTCTTCCAGACAACCATGGTGGAATCAGTTTTATTCAGATTTGGCTGTAATTGGAGCAAGGCTCTCACTGAATCTAATTTCAGCTGGAACTAATTATAGGGGGAAAAGGTCATAAATGTAAGACGGCTGCATAACTATGTTGGAAGAATATTGACATCATATAGTATTAACTCTGCTCCTGTAAAGGCCATAAATACTTAGACTAAAACCAGCCATTAAGAGACAGAACAGAATGTACCTATTTCTTTTGATTAGAGGGGGGAAATGAGGGAGGAAAAAAATCTCTAAAGGGAGGTTTAAAATCATACAATAAAGAAGTGTCACACAGAAAAAAAATAATAAAAAATCAAGACATAGAGATCGACTGCCTCAGATGAAACCCCTGGCCTGCCCACCGAGGCGAGAGGAGGAGACCACAGGAGGCTCAATCCCCACTTGCTGCTGGGAGCTGTCCTCTCCTCACAGTCCTCCTCACTGGGGAAGTGAACGAGGCAGTGTGACAGCCCGGCATGAGCCCAGCCCTCACGGAAACTCTCTGGTTTTTAATAACTACTTCTCAGTTGCTGTCTGTTGCCATCAACTGATGTCACCCTCTGCAGAGGCCACAGGGAAGAGAATAACTTGTCCTTTCAAGAGAACACATGTTTAATAAAGAGAAAGAGGACGATGACTAGTTTCTCAGAAGTACTCATGACAAACTCAGGACCAGATGATCAAAAAATACATGCTAGAAAAAGTGGAAAGTCAAGATCAAACACTTAATCATGAAAAGGAAGAAGCTATTTTTACCCACACTTCACTCTCCAGTCATTATTCTACTTACTGGAACATTAGTTCTTCAAATTGCTTTTAATTACATGGCCTGGAAATAAATATGCACCACTATCAGCATGCTCTGAGGTTGAGTACAAGGGGTCCTCACTTTCATTCCAGTCAAGGCACTACTCCAAGGTGATTTATACTCTCATTATAGGCTGTTGCCTTTCTTATGTAAATTTGTAATCAAATATTCTAAACAGGTGGAGACAAATAATTTGGGTAACTACTGCTAGCAGCCCAAATCACAGCCATGGTCTAACAGCGGAACTTTATGCGCACATATGCACGTGCACACGAACAGTCCGCACAGGTACCTTTCCATGTTATCAAATCTTGTCTCAACTTCTGAATGCATGAACCCAAACTACACTAAATTGGTGAAAAAATTTTTTTTACTATGCTTAATTTAGCAAACTTTCCTCTCATTACATAAGCTATTAGGACAAAAGGAACATTAATTAACTCACTGAATTTTTGATCAGATGTTCCAATGATAATTTATCATTTTAATTATCTGTTCTAGAGTGGATTTTTTAGAAATGTTTCATAGAGTGAATCAACAAGTTAATATAATAATTACAATCCTTTTGCATGATTCAAATCTTGTGCATCGCCCTGTGTTGTGGAAACACCCTTTCAGTGCAAGGCAGAAGCATCTTTCCTACACTCAAAAAGTCCTTTGCTGATACACCATCAATTAGATCCCTTACCATCCCCAAAGGCAGCGTCTAATGTTTTTCTTTGCTTTGTTTGTTTTTTTGTTTTTTTTTTTTTTATTTAAAATTCAGGAGAAAGGATTAGTGTGAAGGGGGATCTTCTATTTTAATTATCTGTTCTAGAGTGGATTTTTTAGAAATGTTTCATAGAGTGAATCAACAAGTTAATATAATAATTACAATCCTTTTGCATGATTCAAATCTTGTGCATCGCCCTGTGTTGTGGAAACACCCTTTCAGTGCAAGGCAGAAGCATCTTTCCTACACTCAAAAAGTCCTTTGCTGATACACCATCAATTAGATCCCTTACCATCCCCAAAGGCAGCGTCTAATGTTTTTCTTTGCTTTGTTTGTTTTTTTGTTTTTTTTTTTTTTACTTAAAATTCAGGAGAATAGATTTAGTGTGAAGAGGATCTTCTGAAAACAATACCCAATTTTCTTTTTATTCAATTGCTGAACAAGTAACTTTTTGGTTGAGAGTCCAGAGTGGGATATCCACAGGCTATTTGCAAGGTGAGAAGTACTGTATAAAACTTACTTGGATGGGAATCACTGCAGAGAATCAGGTGGACTAACCTGTTCTCTCACAGCCAGCCCTGTTTTTCTGCACCAAAGTAGTCTCACAGTAGGTCACAATCAGGAACATTAGGATGCTAAACCCTGGAACGCTTATACTGCGCATATCTGGGCACTACAGAGTTCTGCAGAAACAAAAAAGGAAGAAAGAGATTGCCTTTTCTAATGGCCCAGCACAATTTGTACAGAACTGTGCTGTCCAGGTTCACCACTTCTCACTCTTGACTCTGCCTCTGCATGCAATTGCTAGTCTTTTAAAATTCCAGCCTTAATGAAACAGGTAAGCTGCAGAAAAGATTAAGCTGAAAAATACAGCAGGA